>NW_017259550.1:124095-129095 GCF_001594045.1 Atta colombica
ATAATATATTGCATGAAAATTGTAATTAAATTGTAATTTAATAATATACGTACACATATACACGCACGCGCACACACATACGCGCGCGCATACTTTATTACGAGAATACTTTATCGTATACAAATATACAGTCTACACAATATAACATCTCCGAAAAAATTTGATTTAATTTTTTAAAACTTAATTTTATTAACCCTTTGTCATACTTTTCTCTTAAAAATTACAAATTAAAAAAAATTAAGCTTTGTACGAACGACACACAGCTTTCGCTCGTGATACTCACATTTGGCTCGATTTACTTACCATGAGTACAGTATATACAGTAGCGCAACTTTCCTGATTTTATATTTATCAAAATGAAATGCACATGCGCGAAATAAGTAAGTTCCCCAGTAGTGCCATTTGAATTTCTTTCTCAGTTGCTCTTTATTTTTTTCACAATATTGTTATAGGCAAAAGGGTTAATTATATTTTATGAGAAGGAGATCCAGCTAATCTAACCTAACCTAACCTAATCTTTTAATTTGTGAAGGCAATCACATTCCTGGTTGGAAATCGATGCATGCGCACTAAAAATTGGGGACTACATAAAAAATTCAGTGTTCATACTGTACTTATATCTGTGCTACAGTAGTACTTTTTTACAATGGTATATCTGCTTTTCGATACAAAATGTAGGAAATAAGTATGCGTCACATAAAATTAATCATAGTTAATTAAATAGAGTTATTCATAAATAATTCTATTTAAAAAAAGTACTTTCAGAGGCTCTATGAGCACACTCTGATCAAACTAAAAGTAAGTGACTTCATTCGCATATGTCCCTTTATAGAAATCTGTTACGTTATTATCTCCTTACAGAAAACGAATCCATTTGCTACACATAACACGATTATATGAACCAAATATCGATTTAGCATCTCCAGCCTTGAAAAGTGAATGTAAGAAAAGTAGATTACGTTGCTATATAGTTTACATCCATTTTGTCAGAGGGTAATAATGCGGGGTATTTTGCGGTTACAGATTTTTGGCCATCATGTCTTCTCTCAGGTTTCTCTGCGAAAAACTAGGGAAATGCTATAGTATATGTAACACATATCATAATATTTCCATAGTTTTTTGTATTCGATACTTTTCGAGAATAGAGGCCCAGAGATTTAATTACGGAGGCGATGATGGACAGCAGGAATGACAAACAGAAGCATGCGCTTTACCAACATTTATCCGTTACTTTCTCTCTCGCACAGATTTTTGCATTAAGTTCAGCGCTCTATTCCCTTACTATTTATGTATGTTCTAAGGAAGGTGACAGTACTGCCAGTGGCAAACAATTTTGGAATACAGCCATGATAGGAGCGTGATTAAGGCATTATAAAGTACGTAAGTATTCGCATATCCACCATTTTTATTTCTTTCTCCCCTCCTTATTCTGTTTCCCCCGTCGCTGAATTGAGAAAATTATGATCGTTATGATTGTTATAGATTATAGTTTCTAAGCTGTTGGAAATTCTGTAGCTTCGTATTTATGTATTTTCACACTTCGAAATTTTACCATAAGATTAAGAGACGAAAAGAAAGATATAAAAAACTGAAATATTATATATTAACGAAGGCAAACAAATTTATAAAATGCCTTGTTGCGTTACGATAAACTGTATCAATAGATCAGAAAAAGATATTCAATTATTTAAATTTCTTGCGGATAATATTTGTCGACCTGTATTGCTGTAAAATAAATACATGACTTGTGAATAAACATCACTTACTTATACATACACTTCCTCGCAGATGAGAAATTTCAATCCTTTTCTTCAAATTGACATATTTGGCACCTTATCTAAAAATAACCTGAACGCCTGATACTTTTCAGGTCCTGCACTAATATTACGATAGATATTTAATTAATTTTGAGAACAAAAATGAAAGGAGTTACAAAATTTCAAGCAGCAAATACAAATCATAACGTAATCATAATGTAATGACTATAACCCGTCACAGCTCAATGGTGGGGATAGAGCAAGAAGTGGGAAAAGGAATAAAAATGATGGACGAATACCTACATTTCTAGCGTGATATAACATACTACAGGTTGCGTTTAGCGGAGCGCACGATTGAGAGAGAAAGCGTAATTGGATGTGATGTCGGCTCGCGGTGTTCTTTCTGTTTCACATATTTGTTACTAGTACAAGTGAGATATCCCAATGTCGCTCGCTAATATTCATAATAATACTTTTATTATGCACAAAATGTTGTAATTATGCATAAAAATTTTTAATGCTTTAAAAAATTTTTGTGCAATTACAACATTAATTTTGAGACTCACTGTAATAATTTTGCATGCATTTATAAATTTGCAGTGTGCAAATAAGATTAATATTTTGTAACACACGATCGCAAAATTAAATTTATAGTTAAATATAAAAACATATATTAAAATAAATTTTAAAAAATTTGAATTTATAAAATATATATATATTTTCATTATATCATATTTTTTTTATTTGCAATACCAATTAAAGTCCTTCGTTTTCTTCCTTTCCATGAAATATAGAATTCTGATTGGTTGAATTTCTTATGCATTACGTGTTATGTGGTATGTAAGAGTCTGTGCTCCCAGTTTTTACCCAATTACATTTTACATGCAACTTTATAAAGGACGATTGGATAATTTTCTTTATGCATATGTTTATACGGCTAGTTTGTGTGGATATACCCTTACTGTTAAGCAGGGAGCACAGATTCTTGCATAACGCATAAAATATGAGACATAAAAAAAATCGATCAGTCCTTTATTTTGCAGAAGGAAGAAAATAAATGACTTTAATTGGTTCATTTTCTTATGCTTCATGTGTTATGCATTATGCAAGAGTCTGTTACTCGCTTTAATTAGAAAGAAAACAACGTTAAGGGTCGATAAGAGTGACGGGCCGATTTGGAGTTCTCACATGGTAGAACCTTGAAGCTCTGGATTCAAGGCTGCCAACTTCAGATAATATAATCTCCATCTGTTTATGTGGTTATGTATTCATATCATACGCAAATTCTAATATTAGATGTAGTAAAAAGAAACATTATTTTTACATGAAATTGAATGGAAAAATCATGGATTTCTTTTTACTAATATGATTCCTGTCGAAAGCGAACGAGACAGCGAAAGAGAGCCCGATGTTCTCGCTCTGATCGCTGTACAAGCGACCGAAGACCAAAAATGTTTTCTCAGCGATCTCGGCCGCTCGGTAAATATCAGTATAAGGGCATTTCGAGATAACATATAAGTTTTAATAAATTTTAGTAATCATATATCTTTCCCATTAATGCATAATAGCAAAATTGATTTCAAAACGCAACGAAATATTAATTATTTACAATTTCCTATGTGTTATACTATGTTCATAAACACAATATGCAAGAACTTTGCGTGATCGTCTGCATAAGGTGTGAAATCAATAAAGAAGATCTCATTCAAATCCTACGTTCTTTTTTCCTTTCTTCTCACATATTCTTTCTATATAAATAAAAGTTATTAATGAACATATTAGGCGAAACATATTTTTATATAATTATTGAATTTATTGTGCACTTTAAAAGTTTTAAATCAACAATCAAAATATAGTCAAACAAAAACAAAATATAATCAAACATTAGAATGAATATAAATAAAATTACTGAAATCATATCAGAGGTTGGACACAACATAATATAAATAAATATTATATTGGGAGTACAAATTAGTTCGATCCGTTTCCCTAAAGATGCCTTCAGCTGTTGTGAATGATTCATAGTGACAGCTGATTTTGGCGGTTTCAGACACATCTGCTAATAATATTCAGTTTATATCGCTTTGAGTTTCAAACTACAAAAACATTGATTTTTACTGTGTTTGAAATGTCAAATTTTGAGTTAACCAAGCAGCATTTGCAGGAGGTTTTGATTTTCTGCTTTAATTAGAAGAAAAATGCTTGTCGAAGTTTACGGTGACTGCTCCAACTGATAAATCATGTAGGGAATGGTTTCGAAAACGTTTCATGGAGATTTTAGCATTGAAGACAAGCCTCGTTCTGGTCAACCAAAAAAATTCAAAGACAAAGAATTAGAGGCATTACTCGAAGAAGATCAGAGTTAAAGGAGATCCGCAAGAAGAGCTTGCAGAATCATTGGGGGTAACACAACAAGTTTCTGTACGTTGAGAGTTATGGAAATGATTCAAAAACAAGGAAATTGAGTGCCTTATGAACTAAAACCGAGACGTTGAAAGGCGATTTTTCACTTGCGAACAGCTGATTCAAAGACAACAGAGAAAAGGTTTTTTGCATCGGATTATGACTGGAAATGAGAATGGATATTTGTGGACGACAACCCCAAGAAGAAAAAATACTACGCTAAGCCCGATCAATCGTTGCCATCGACCTCAACATCAACACCACGGCCAAACATTCATGGTTCGAAGATCATGTCAGTATCTGGTGGAACCAAAAGGGTCTTGTTTACTATGCTGCTGAAACTTGGCGACTCTATTACAGGCGATCGGTATCGGCTACAATTGATTCGTTTGAACTGCGTGCATTGCGAGAAAACAGCCGAAATACGAGCAAAGACATGATAAAGTTATTCTTCTTCACGACAACGCTCGGCCTCATGTTGCTAAAGTCATAAAAAAATATTTGGAAACGCTCAAATGGGATGTTTCACCGCCGTATTCTCTGGACATTGCTCCTTCTGATTACTGTTCCGAAGAATGGCAGCATGATTTGGCAAATCACCGGTTCACTTCTTTTGCCGAAATCGAAAATTGGCTCCAAAATTGGATCGCCTCCAAAGACGAGTCATTTTTTCGAGATGGAATTCGAAAATTGCCTGAGAGATGGGAAAAGTAGTAGGCAGCGATGGACAATACTTTAATTGATCTGTTCATTTTGTTTTGAAATAAGTGCACAAAAAACGAACCGAACTAATTTGTACTCCCAATAAATAAATTAAATCTTTATTGCATCAGTGTAGTA
>NW_017259550.1:131595-141211 GCF_001594045.1 Atta colombica
TCGCATTTCGGTGTCAGCGTAGTCGTTGCTTCCGCCTCCGACTTCCGCCGCGACTTTTCATGAGAGAGCTCCGTCGTGGGGTCTCTCACCGACACTTGGGCATAGAGCGGCCATCCCCGGCTGCTGGCTTCGCCGCTAATGTGTGACAATAAAACATGTCTCGAACCAAAGCAAAAATATCGAAATGCGGAGCGACATCATCTGCATGCTATCCGTCCTGTAGGATGCTGGGCACCCCGACCAAATCCTCCATCACTCCTCTTCCGATTCTCGGTCCCTTCTCTCTTCATTTAGGCTCGGTGAGACGACGCAAGATTTATAATGTCATAAGGAGGTCGCTAATTATCCTGTAAAACTCGTGGTACGACAGCGCATGAAAGAACGATAAATCAATGCAGAAAATCTACGGGACGCACAAATAGAATGAAACAAACGCGAAATCGAAATAACGCCATAAGAATGCGCAGATACATCCGCCCTCCAAAAAGTGGAAGGACTCAGGACGCCAGAATTTCGCTATTCGGTCGGGTCTTGTGACGGACGGAAAACATCACGTTACAATACATATATAAAATTTTAAGATTAAATAAACTCTTTAGTGCATTAATATAAAAAATATTTTTAATTAAAACTTGTTTTAATAATTTACTAATTTAACAATAACTTCCTTCATACATTACATAAAACTGATACCCAAATGTTGATTAATTAATTCAATTCAATTTAATTTAGTTTATACTGTGCTTTCATGATAAAATATTAGCTTTTTATCTCGCTATATGTGCTTTTATTTATGTATTGAGATAAAAAACCACTCTCCTAACACTGAAATTATTTTCAGAAACAAGACAACTTTTAAATAGAAATTGAAATTGACGAATGCGTTTGGGAAGACATTATCGTTATTTCTGTTATTCCATCTTTGTTATTTATTAGATATAAAACAAGAATAGCATGCCAGGAAAGAGATAAAATAAAATAGTTGATAAAATAAAGTAGTTAGATTTCATCATTTAACTTCATATAATGTAATTATAAATATTTTAACTCATGATTCCAATTTTTCTCGCTTTTCAACAAAGTATAGGTTCGATTTGAACTTTTTACTACTCACTGACATAATGAAGATTTAATAAATTAATTTATTTATGGTATATTGTGTCCAACGGTCTAATCTTTAATATAGTTTTAGTAATTTTATCTATATATTCTTTCTAACGTTTGACTACATTTTGGTTATTGGTTTAAAACTTTTAAAGGTACACGTATAAATTCAATAATTATATAAAAATATCTTCGCCCTAATATGTTTATTAATAATTTATTTTAATAATTTATTAATAATTTATTTTAGAAAAAATATGTAAAAAAAGGAAAAAAACGTTTAAAAAGGATAAGAATGTGGGATCTCCAGCATACTGATCTCGTACTTTACGCACACGACCACATGGAATTTTTACAGATTGTATTTATAAACGTAGTATACACCCATAAAAAATCGTAAATAATTAATATCTCATAAATTATTATTGCGTTTTGAAATCATTTTTGCTATTATACGTTAATGGGAGGGATATATGATTACTAAAATGTATTAAAATATGTATGTATTAAAATATATATCTCGAATGTCCTCCGCTCCTTACATTGATACACGTCAAGCGGCCGAAATCGTTGAGAAAATATTTTTGGTCTTCGGTAATTTCTAGCGCGACAGATCGAAAGAAGGTTTTTTTTTTCAATAGATT
The DNA here is from genome assembly GCF_001594045.1 of Atta colombica. NCBI lineage: Eukaryota > Metazoa > Arthropoda > Insecta > Hymenoptera > Formicidae > Atta > Atta colombica. The sequence goes on from NW_017259550.1 coordinate 133,344, forward strand.
GTCTGATGCTGTCTAATTCGCTTTCGGCCACTCTCAATCGAAGGCGAGAATTGTCAATGTCATCAAAAAAGACAAAAAAACCTATTACCTTTCTTTGTTCAACTCAATGTGAAGAATTTCCCTATGATTAGCAATCAGCTGTAGCAGAACGTGCAGTTCTAGTGACCTAGTTATGCTCATTTTGCTTCTCGAAGAAATATTATTTCTTTATGAAACCTGTTGGGATTTCTTTTTTATATTATTCGTACAGAGCCAATTTTGTAAAATGATTCTTAAAAATTTTTTAAAATAAAATTATACACACCTTAATTGCACTATAGTACACATCGGGTGATATATCAAAACAAACTTTATTATGCCTTTTTTATAAAAAAAATAGCTGTACGACCCTTCAGAAACCTTTTCTAATTATGAATATCACAATTAAAACGCGATGTTATATTTTAGCTATAATTTCAGCATAAAATTATGTATTTTATAAGCGCAGATCTAAGTCACACAATTATCATTTTTCTTTTCGAAAAAATATTTCCTTATGAAACCTGTTGGGATTTCTTTATTATATTGCTGGGAAGGCTCGTACAGAACTAGATTTTGCAAATTAATTCTTGAAAATTTTTATTAATAAGATCATGTACCCCAATTGCACTATAGTATATTGAATGAGATATTATAAATTTTTATTTTTCTCTTTTTACAAAAAAGTCGCTCTGTATGAGTCTTCAGGAGTCTTTCCTGATTACGAATATCGCAATTAAAACACGAACCATCCAGTATTTTTAGCCGTAATAAAAAAATTCATGTTCAACTAGAGGTCTCTACAGCTCTCTCCTGTCAACCCTTAGGCCGAGTTTACATCTTGATGAAAAAGCGGAAAAGCGGAAGCCAATCGGAACTCGCAATAATAGTAGGCAGTACATTTCACTTGTTTGCTTTCTGTCTTTTCGTTCTGATTGGCTTCTATTTTTCGGCTTTTCGCTTTTCCGTTAAGATGTGGCCTCAAATCCGGCCTTGAAAGAAAGAAGAGTTTAAAACGAGGAATTGCGTCATATAGATATCTCGGATGTGAAATGGCGACTAATTAGCATTATTCTCTTTATATCACTGAATTATATACAGGGCGTCCCGCGAGACTTCTCCAATCGCTCACAGGAAGGTAGATAGGATCGAAATAAACATAAAAATTCTATATCGTTTAGCGATATAATAATAATCGAGATCTTAATATTTGCAATTGTACTAATGAAAGCGCGCCGAGAAATATTTCAGTCGCTAGAAATAGCCCGGCCCACTTTTTCAAACAGGCTGCGCCGGCAACACGTTGGAGAGGTAAGAGAGGAAGCACGCCGTTGCTTAGCGCCCGGCATCGCCGTTCACATATCTCATCGCACCGTGTCGGAGGCGGTTCGGACGTCTTTCGAAAGTAGTACCTATGAATTTGTTATCGAGCGCTTACTCTTACGCTTATGCTACTGAGAGCAATCGTTCTCTCCTTTTTCTTTTCTTTTTTTTTCTTATTTGATCCATCACGTGGTTTGGTCTCTCTGAGCCTATATTTTCCCTTGCACATAATCTCGGCCCCCCTCCCGCCTCAGGCCGTGATATCGGTAATCATTTTAGCGCTTTCTTTTCTCTCTCTTTTTCTTTTCTTTCACTTTTAACTCTAATCTCCCTTTGTCTCCTAACATTATGAATTCCAACTATAGATTCTCAACTCTCCTGGTGTTTCAAAACAAGAACTCTCATTCAAGAAAAGATCTCATTCAAGAAACGGACATTTTCCTTCTGACCACGCTATTGCGACATCTCTTGATTTTAATAAAAAAATTATATCTCAATTACCACAGAGTCTTCAGAAATGCAAATTTCAGAAATTATAAATACTAAAAAGCGATGTCACCTACTCAATCATCTGCCAACGGTTCTGTAAGTATAGATAAACTTGATGAATGCTTCTCAACCTAAGGTTGTCTCAATCCTTTACCGATCTCAAGATAATGGTTCTTATATAGTTTGTGTATATTCTACTAATTGAGACAGCTTCATCCATCCTACTTTTAATTAGTAGCATTATTGCCAAAGCACATATTCCCGAGATCATTGCTGAGATTAAGAAGATTGGCAAAGGAAAAATTCTCATCGAGGCCATGTCCAACGCTGCCAGAATTACGAAAAACCTTCGCTCAACATAACTTTCATGCTTTCATTCCTGCATACAAAGTTCTCAGGAGTTATTCCAGTTGAAATTGATATCGAGGCCATTTGCTCTAACATCGAAGCTCCTCATTATAAAATTCTCATTCAGAGACTTAATCGCAGAGTCAATCAAAGTTCTGATGGTAAATTTGAATACATCCCTTTTAAAATCTTGCGCATCAAATTTGTAGATCAGATCCTTCCAAAGGAGATCTTCATTTTTAAAACTAAATGAGATCTGCCCATACATTCCTAAGCCTAAAATCTGTTTCTCTTGTTATTACGTCGAACACATAACCAGAATATGCAAAAACGAACCTAGGTATCTCAACTGCGACAGCAAAAAATACGCTGAAATCTTGTCGACTCCAAGGAGAGTCTAAATGCATCAACTGTCAGGGTAACCATAGTGCAATCTCTAAAGCATGTTTTTAATCACGAACGCATTATTGGCCTACTGAAGATTTCAAGCTTTAAAATATTTTTTAAAAAATCTCATTATGATTATTTTATTTTTATATATTTTGATGAAGTTACATTTTCTTGAACGTTACCTATTTTTGGAGGATATATTAAGTGATTCTTCAATTTTTTTATGTATTGTATTTGTAACATCAAATTCTTTTATCGTTCCTTATCGTTTCTTTTTCCGAAACCACTGAAAGTTTGTTATAATTAATATTCACAATTAATTCTTTATACGTTCTCCTTTCATAAATATCTTATTAGAAAATTACGATTATATATTATTATGTACATGAAATATTTATTATACATAATATACTACGCTTTTTGTAATAATATGATAGAAAAACATGTACTCTTCTCCGATTTTATAATAGATTATGATAAAATTGTCTATGATAATTAATTATTCCTCGACAGCACAATGCTATGTCAAATATAAAAATATTAATACGGTTAACAAAGAGTTTTTTTGGTAATTATGCAATAGTGAGCTTAGAATTTCTACTATCGTAAATACACTATTAATTATGGCAGATTTTCAGTGGTTTTTGAAATATACATAGAAAGAGAAATTCCAACAAAACTTGCAATGAAACATTACGTTCTTATTGATATTTTATTCCGATGAAATCATACTCTTCTAACAGGAAACAATAGAGAATGGCGAAGAATGATATTATTTCTTTCAGAAACCTTTTTCTTAAAATTTTTTCAAGATTTAGAAAAGCGACAGATTACGACAGAAATTAATTAGATTTTCCATAAATTTCATCACTTTCTCTCTTTCGACATTCTTATTCATCGAAGTTTATTATGATTTGTATTTGTCCTATTTTTGCAGTGTTCGTATTACATATGTAATCGCGAATGTGCGCAGAGGCCATAGATGTGAGTCCTTTGGTGCAATGAGACATATGAGCGGCGATGCCGAGCGCTAAGCAACGGCGCGCTTTTATTTCTCCAACGCATTGCTGACATCTATGTTTGAAAAAGTGGGCTGGGCTATACTTCTAGCAGCCGAAATATTTCTATCGGCGCGTTTTCATTAGTACAATTGCAAACATTAAGATCGATTATTATTATGAATATCGCTAAACGGTATAGGACTTTTATGTTTATTTCGATCCCATACTTTCCTGTGGGCGATTGGAGAAGTCTCGCGGGACACTCTGTATATACTGGAATGGACATTTCTGCTGACATCTCTGAAGCATAGAAAATCGTGGTACCAATTAATCAGCGCCATTTTAATTTGGTCAATATAAGAGCGAATCAAAAGGTACTTTCAGGTATTCATGCGCACTTACTACGTTTAGTGTTCTTTAGTGAGATGCATGTCAACATTGTGTGTGGGGTTATATTTGAAAGATTATTATAAAATCGCGCGACTGTAAAATGTGCAAAGCATCAACAAGAAGTGCTGGTGGACAAAGAAGTAAAAAGAGCATTTCATTTCATAGGTAAGAATTTTTGTAAATTTAAATGTATCAATTCTTGCATATGTGTTAATGATATAGGATATTAAAAATGTTATTAATGTTATTTTATATTGAATGTATTAGATGTACAACTTTGCTTTCGCCGTTTTCCTATAGATGGCTTTAGCGGTAAGTGGTGGTCGAAATAAATAGATCATAGACGTCATACAATAAACTTGGACATCTGTCAACAACCCCATAGAAACATTCGATTTGTGATCATAAAGTTATTCTCGATTGAAAATGTCAGTTTACGAGCCAAATTCTTGTCATTTGCGGGAGGTTTTAATTTTCTGCTTCAATATGAAGAAATCTGCGGCTGAGGCTCATCGAATGCTCTCAAATACTTATGATGAGGCCGCTATTAGTGAAAGAAGTGTCGTGAGTGGTTTCAACGCTTCAAGAACGGTGATTTTGACGTCGAAGACCGGCATAACGGTGGAAGAGAGAAGGTTTTTCGAAGATGCAGAATTGGAAGCATTACTTGAGCAAGACTCGTGTCAAAATCAAGAAGAATTGGCACGATCATTGGGAGTGACTCAACAAGCTATTTCAAAACACCTCAAAGCCATGGGAATGATTCAGAAGCAAGGAAATTAGGTGTCGTACGAATTGAAGCCGAGAGATGTTGAACGGCGTTTGTTTACTTGTGAATAGCTACTTGAAAGGCAAAGACGGAAAGGATTTCTGCATCGCATTGTGACTGGGGACGAAAAATGGGTTCATTACGATAATCCCAAGCACAGAAAATCATGGGGAATTCCCGGCCATGCTTCCACGTCGACGGCCAAACCGAATATTCACGGCTCCAAGGTCATGCTCTGTATTTGGTGGGACCAGCTCGGCGTAGTGTATTATGAACTGTTAAAACCGACTGAAACAATCACAGGCGATCGGTATCGAACGCAATTGATGCGTTTGAGCCGAGCATTGAAAGACAAACGGCCGCAATACAACGAGAGACACGATAAAGTGATTTTGCAGCATGACAATGCTCGATCCCATGTTGCGAAAGTGGTCAAGATATACTTGGAAACGTTGAAATGGGAAGTCCTACCCCACCCGCCATTCTCCAGACGTTGCTCCCTTTGACTATCACTTGTTTCGATCAATGGCACACGACCTGGCTGACCAGCACTTCCGGTCTTATGAAGAAGTAAAAAATTGGATCGATTCGTGGATAGCCTCAAAAGATTTTTCGACGCGGGATTCGTACGCTACCCGAAAGATGGGAGAAAGTAGTGGCCAGCGATGAACAATACTTTGAATCATAAATGTATAACCAATTTTTTACAATAAAGCCTCGAATTTCGGAAAAAACGGCGGAAGCAAAATTGTACACCTAATATTAATAAAATTGAAGTGATATTATTTTTGTTTACGTACTATTCATGTCCATATAGATTTCTATATCGGTAATACATCGATCGATATATCAATCACAGCGCGCGAACGCTTCTGGTTCGCTCAAATATCGTCCCAATTAAAATGGTGGCTGATCAATTGACCATGAATTTTCCTCGATGTCCATTCCAGCGTATATACAGTTTAGTTTATACCAATTTTAAATATACCGCTGAGCAGAGTGCACTAAGGCGCCAAAATAAATTATTTTTAAATCAATTAAACATACATTAGAACAGAGCATATACAATTAACAATATTAAAATATCATATTAGACCGCAACAGTGTGAACACACAACAGTCAAGAAATAGAGGTTTCAATCATGCTTCAATTTTTAGTGTCGATTGAATTCATGTAAAACAAATTTAGGTTAAATAGTAAAAACTAATTTAAATTAAATAGTAAGTCAAAAGTTTTCTGACGGAAAAATGTTAACAAAAAATGCTTAAAAAGTACAGAAAAGCTACATAGATTAAGATTTTAGAAAATTAATTTTTAGATATTTGTAATTTTAATTATTTTAGATATTAATTTTTTTAGATATTTGTAGTAGGATATAATGTAAGATTTGTTTGTGTTAGAAACAGGATTGTTCATTTTATCAATTAAAATTTTTAAAATTAATAATTAACAAAGACAAAAATAATTAAAAGATGTTTAAGTAAAAATTAAAATAAGTAAATTCAATTGAACGTCATTCAATTGACGATTGATTCAAGTAAATGTAATTAAAACTTTCCGATTGATGATTGAGGTGGAATTAATTAAAAGTCCTTTAATTAAAATAGGCGAATTCAATTGACTATTGATATCGTATACAGCCATGTTAATTTTGGTAATACTGATTTGTTAGATACAAGTTGACTACTACTGATGCATATGACACAGATTTATTTGTATAAAAATATAATAAAGTCCATAAAAATGCACGAAAAATATATGTAAGTACTATTCAGAAGATGAAACACACATGAAATAATCTCAACATTTTCGAGCAAAGAAAAGCAAATACCGATGAATATATATGAATATATATGAAATTTTTTCCTACCATCAGGTCACCGTTCCATGAGCGGAAATTTACAGCAGAACGGAACACGCGACCAATCACAACGCTGCAGTCATTACGCTGCTTTCTTTTCTGCAATTGTGATTGGTCGCGCTGCTCCCACTGTAAATTTCCGATCATAGGACAGCACCCTTAGGATAGCTGTATCCAATTGATGCATTGTGTACTTAAAATCGTGTACTATGTGCACTTCCGCCATATTAACGTAACATTTTAATTAATTGCAATATTATATAAGTAATTAATTGCAATATGTTTACAACAGCATTTCCTTTTGTTTTTGAGTTACATTCATTGTTATTCTCGATTATATGTATAAGGAACAACAAATAATGAGCACAATGTGATTTCTTATCAAAATACGTATGTATGTGCATACATATTTGTACATACATCCGTGAATATTTATTAAATTTTCGTAAATTTAAGAGGAACAATGTAAAATAGAGAATAATGTATTTCGATTTGAATTTGGTTCGTTCCACTTTTATTCTAGTAATACTAGTAATACTAGTAATACTCTCTCTAATTTCTTTATGGATGTGGTTACATGTTTAGTAACACAAGTTCAATATTTTCACAAATCATGATTGCTCGGAAAAGTTCACGCGGAATCTGAATGAATGAAATTGTGAAAAGTAAAACTATCTGTTCAAAATTGCTGTCCAAGTCTCCATTCCCATGTTTGATTTTTTCTTTTTTATTCCGTAGACATTAAAAACTACCAGTTCGTAAAAATCATAAACATAGTGGCCCGTATTCAGAACGCACTTTTCTCAATAAAGCGCGCTTTTATCTCTAAAATTCTATAGTATGCGTAACGTAAATTATAGCATATTAGCGCGCTAACATCGTTATAAATGCATTCTGAATACGAGCCAGTATCTTTAAACTGCGCATTCGAGGAATGGGAATAGTCTTCATTTAGAAAAGAACGTACTTATTTGGCCTAAGGTTCGGAGAGACGCTATTAATATTCGGTTCTTGTTTTACGTCTAATAAACAACAAAGATAGAATGACAGAAGTAGAGCTAATAGCATCTTCCCGAACGCATTACCAAAGTATCTATAATAAGAGTACGGTCAACAAAGCGCGAATGAGGCAAAACCGGAAACGTATCAAAACACGCGCGCATTTTCAAATGTGAAATGTAAAACTAAAAGGATGTTATCCAATATTCACTGTCGGTGCTGAAAATGTATAGTGCACTTAACGTAAACTATAAATTTTCAATATATATATATATATAT
>NW_017259550.1:141311-148679 GCF_001594045.1 Atta colombica
TCTTTTGATTTTGTGCTTGTTTCTCGTTCGGTCCCAGTGCCGATTGCCTTTGTCACTCCTAACTTCTTGCTTTGCCTTGGCCTGCCACGCTTTTTTCTTTCTGTTGATTGCCATCTCATTATTTATTTAGACAATCTCTCGTTTTCCATACGGTTTATGTATCCGAACTAGATTAGCTGTTTTCTTTCTATGGCTTCTGTTATATCCATACTTGTATTGCCCATTTCGTTATTACTTCATTTCTAATTTTGTCTCTCCTAGATATTCTCAATGACCGTCTAATAGTATTTGTTTCAATCACTTCCACTGATATTTTTGTTTTATTTTACAGGTTTCTACTCCATATAACAGATCACTGTTAATCAGTATTTCATATATGTAAACTTTCTTTTCTTTGAAATTTCCTTACTCCACAATATCTCATTTAGGCAAGATATGGTTCTTTTTGCCTGTGTAATTCTAAGTTGGATTTCCTGTTCGTCCGTTCCTAAATTGTTAAATATTACTCTCAAGTACTTGTATTCATTGCATGAGTTGATTTCCCAGTTCTAGTTGGGATGCTTTTGATCCTATTGTTGTAGCTACCTGTATACAAGTAAGCCTTGCATTTCGACATGGCAACGAGCTGCGAAAATGTAAGACTGTAGATTTGATGATTGACGCGCGAACGACATTCGTCGCCGGACATGACTAAATATCGATCGTCAAAAAATGCGATAAGACACCGCGTATTTTCTTAAATTCATCTAATCGTCGGCCGGAGAATCTCGCACGAAAAACAAATACAGCAGGCACATTAAGCCGGTTCTACATTAATCGCAAGTTTGTTGTGACAGCCCATCTGAAGCTTGCATTTTGAAATCAACGTTTCATATTGGTTGTTGCAATAAACTTGCTATCAGCTTGCAACTAATGTAGAACCGGCTTAATGTGCCTGTTGTATTTGTTTTTCGTGCGGATTCTCCGGCCGGTGATTAAGAAACGGCCGAATTTAAGAAAATGCACGGTGTCTTATCGCGTTTTTTAACGATCATGCCCGGTGACGAACGTCGTTCGTCGCGAGCGGTGAGTATCTTATTACACAGGCGATACCAACCGCCTCAAGTATCATCACGAGCACGAATGACAAGATGTAAGTGATCATTATTAAACGAGTAATCATAATTATTAACGCAAAGTTAAATTAACATTGTTACACTAAATCAATGCCTTGATTGTAAACAAGTATAAGCCAAAAAGGAAAAGTATTTCAATAAATATAATTAAAAAGAAGAATTATTTTGAATAAAATCTGTAAAAAGTGATGAAGTGTTGTTTTCTCATCGCCTTTCGTACCTTTCTTTGCGCTCCTCGTTAGTCCCAATCCTTAAGGCAAATTGAATTTCTCATTGTTGCGTCGAAAGGCATAATACTATACATAGATATTTCGTTCTTTGGATATTCAATGAAAGTCCTCATTTATTATATTCTTCGATGAGTTTTCTTCATGTATTCTATATCTTCCTTGTCATTAGTAATCACTGCCTAATCATCGGCAAACTGTAAAGTATATATGTAGTTCTAATTGATTTTATCCCCACGTCTTTTAGTTTCCTTTTCCATTGTTTGAGTGCTTCTACAATATATATTTTGAATAATGTTGGTGATATACAGCATTCCTGTGTCTTAATTCTTTCGTCACTTTAAATCTTTCCGTTAGTTGATTTCTATTTTGACGAGAGAATTTGATTCCTCGTATAGATTCTGTAGAGCTTTTATCAGAGTGTAGTCGATATTCGATGTTTTTAAAGTTTCCCACAGCCTATTCGAAAGGACATTATCGTAGGCCTTCTGTAAATCGACAAATGTAATATGGTCCTCTCTATCGGTTGCCACTTTCTTTTCGATTATTTGTTTAAGGCAAAATACATTATTATTACACAAGCGGCCAGCTAAATCCTATTTGCTCTTTCTCTTCAAGTGGTTGGTATTCTTCCTCTATTAGGTCGCATAATATTCTTCCATATAATCTGCTCACTATGCTGATATCCCTCTATAGTTTTCACATTTAGTTCGATCTCGCTTTTTATATATTGATGTAATGTAAGCCATCTGGTACTGAGTGTTTAAATATTCATTGAACACTTTAGTAAATATATTATACATCTTTTTTTTATGTTTATCTGTTCTATTTTTGAGCAATTTAACTGTTATTCCTTCCGGAATTCCATTCGCTTTTCCGTTTTTAAGGTAAGTTATTATTTCCTTGATAACTATTGCATTTATATAATATTTCCGCCTTGTATTTCTATTCTAGATGTATTTAGATCTTTCTTAAATACTTCTTTGTCCTCCCTTAATAGTCTTGTGTAGTATTGGATCCACTCATTTGGCTTCATCGTTTCTAAATATACTTTTTCTTTACTTGACTTTTTAACTGAACCTATAAATTTCCAGGCCTCTGTACATTTTCTTTTTTCGATATGTTGATTTTTTTGCATTTTCTGTCCCACATATCATTTTCTTTATTATTCAAAAAAATTATTATTATTCGTCGCGTTCTCCTTTTTTTCTTCTCATATCGGTGTTTGTCTCCTCATTTGTCTTCCTGTGATCTGAAGCTAAGTCATTTTTGATAGTGCTTCTTTTTTTCACTGATTGCAGCTTCCGTCTCTTCGTCCCACCATATTTTTCTACTGGTTTGTTTCTTTTTTATCCCCAGAACTTCTTTTGCTTTTTCATATATGTGTTGTTATGTTGTTGTTATGTTGTACACATCCAATATTCTTGTTATGATTTCATCAAGCTTATCATTTAAGCTTTTCTTATATAATTGTCTTACATTTTCATATATAAAGTTCAAATTATACTTAAGATAGTTTATTTCTTCGACGGTTTGAGTATTCGATGTTATTTTTTCCACCTTTACACAATATATTAGGTGTGGGAAAAAGTTCATGACGTTTTTCCCATACCTAATATTACTGCTTTTGTTCTAACTATATGGTCTGACCCGCAGGTTGCTCCTCTCATCACTAATACATCACTGAACTGGATTTGTATGATCTGTCTAACTATAACTGATATACCATAATCTATAATTGATTTTAAATTTCTTGTAGTTTGTATCCAAGTATATTTATGTATATTTTTATGCTCATAAAATCCGTTGGTGATTTTTATTGCATTCATATTATAGATTGATTAATCTTTTTCCATTGTCGTTTAATGTCTCTTTTTCAAAAAAGCCAATTACTTTATTATTTTTCTGGTTGCCTATTCTGCTATTAAAATCTCCCATCATTATTATTTACGTGTGTCTCCAATTCCTACTATTACATCATTAAGCCTATCGAAGAATTCATCTTTAGTTTCACTTTCAGTACTGGGTTTCGTCCTTCGATAGAGCATATATAGCGATCATAATTTTCCTATTATTGAAGGATTACATTAACATTTAGAATATTTTCGTTTATTGCGTCCAACTCGATATTTTATTTTTTCATTTCTTGTGAAGTATAGATACTCCTCTCTTGGTTCCTTGGATAGGCTGCTATATATGTGGATGCCGGTTATCTCTGATCCAGTTCCTTTTTTCTTCGTTTCCATCAACGTTATCATCTGAAGAAAACCGAATAGTTTTTATTCATATAACTATTATTATTTTTAATTTTCCTCTAAGTCCCTGAATGTTCCAAGTCTCTAATGTCATTATCTCTTTTACTGTTTCCGTCGCCTGTCAGATTCGTTTGGATTTCCGAGGCCTAGTTTAGGATTTTTAGCAAATAATTTTTTTTCTGGGTGTTGAAGAGCTAGTCCAACGTCCCAATCCCCATTCTGGAGGACCAGGTAATTTTTTATTCGTTAAAAAGTTTTCTTTCTCTAGACTAATTGTCTTCCTTAACTTGAGAGCTCAGTCTTCCCTTGGTTCTTTTGTCTTCCGAACCATTGGTTCGGAAGAACCTGAACGGATGCTCCGTCTGTCGTTAACCATTTTTCTCCTGTACCCTTGATAGAAGCCCTTACCGGGTGCTCATTTGGGCCAGATAAACCTTGGTTTTTTTAACAAGCTTGTTATTTCTTTCCATCTTCCTTTCTCATTCGAGCTTGGGATCGGCATATGGCGGAGTTTAAATTTTTAATACTGATAATACATTTTGAAATACAATTTGAAATTGTACATAACAATAGGTACGTTCAGCAGAATGTCTGTTGATAAGACTAGATCCTCTAGATCTAAAAATATAATTCAATCAGCGCGAAAAAAACTCCAATAAATTGCAAAATAAATGTTTGCTAAACGCAAAGGGAGAGAGCCAATGATTTTATAATGAATAAATTAAAGAAGAATGACAACAGAAGTAAATATAAATAAAATGAAATTTAAATTTGTTTAAAAATAAATAGTATAAAAATGAATCAGCTTAAAAATAGGATTTTAGGAGTATTAACTACCTCTTTAGAGTAGAGTATATTTAATTCTTTATAAGATATATAAGTATTTTATTAGTATTTTATTTGGTAAAAATTTAAATTAGGGGAGCATCCACTAATGACCTTGACCTTGACATATATGTTGTCCCTGAGTGATCTCCAACAAGTTTTAGCTGTCGCTCGTCATTCGTTAAAAAAGTTGTTCTGCTATATAAAACAAAAATTCTCAGCCTTAAAATAAACGGATAATAAGACATTCCATTATACTCAAAGATATTATAAGACAGTTAGAAACTCCACGTTTCGCATGGAAGTTATGTACCCAAGCAGGATGGGAGTCGCTTCGCGTGGCCCCAAAACAGGGAGAAGATGGGATAGGAGACGGGATAGGATGCGCCCTCAAGCAAGGGAGAGATAGTGTGAAAGTCGCTTTATGTGTGGAAGTCGTGCGCCCCTGAAGCAGAGGAGGAGGTGAGGTGAAAATTGCTTCGCGTGAAGTCATTACGTAAGCGAAGAGTATAGAATAATTTTAATATTATATATTTTAATATTATAGCAGAAATAAAATGTTATTTTTTAAACTTTTCTTATTAATAACTTTTTAACGAAAAATGAGCGACGGTTAAAACCTAAAGGTCACTCAGGGTCATAATCTTGACATATGTCAAGGTCATTGGGGGATATTCCTCTAATCTGAATTTTTATCAATTAATATATCTTATATACACCTTCTCTGTATATTCGGAAGTATGAGTTCACAATTGGAATAGCATCTTTTTTTTCGCATACGCTTGCGGTTTCCAGTCTTCGATTCAGTTCACATTTTCTGCATTCAAATGTAATGTCTGGAATAATATACAATATATCGTTTTATAATTTATTTATATTTAAAAAAAATCACAAAAGCAAATTCTTACTAAGCTCACATAACATTGAATTATTAGACGGAGTCCAGTCTTGTCGTCCTATGTTTTCAGCACAAATTTTTTGTCTTTTTGAGTTTCGAGGAAAATGACGCATCTTAAAACTCTTTTTTAGTAGAGTTTATACAATAATCTGCTACATATTTTTCTTGTAGTATAGCGTCTCCCGTCAACTATATTTTTTTGTAGTATATGATATACCATGTTCATGAAAGAGAGCATATCCTTTACTGGAAGGAATTTGCTTATATAACTAAAAATTATTATTTTGTTTAAACAAATTGATGTTATAAAAAAATGCATATATAGGGGAAGAATATAGATTTTTACAATTAAAATAAGGTAACAATCATATCCGTAAGTGTACTTGATATGTACATGTGAATATATGCACGTATTTTTTAGCCCAATTTATGGTCATTATTAGTCATTTATTCATTAGATACGTCGTCGTCATCATCTTCGCAAAATCTTGTCCTCTTTCTTCAGTATTTTCTATACTGTTTCTGTATCTCTTTTTACACTTCTTCTATACTTTTTTGCATTTATTTTCTACATTTTTTTAACACTTTTTCTACACCTTTTCTGCATTTTTTCGACACTTTTTCTATACTTGTTCTACATCTTTTTTGAACTTTTATTGCATCTCTTCTACACTTTTTTCGCATCTCTCTCGCATTTTTCTGGCATCTCTTCCGCATCTTTCATATACCTTTTCTATACTTTTTCTATATCTGTACCACATCTTTCTTATACTTCTCTCACAATTAATTTCTTTTATATCTTTCCACATCTCTTATTACCGTTTTCCGCAACTCTTTTACACCTTTTCCACATCTTTTCCGCACCAGTTGTACATCTCTTTTGCATCTCATTTATTCTGCACCTGTTCGCGTTGTTTCTGCGCATCTTTCGCAATTCTTCTATATCTCTTTTGCAGCTTTTAAAAATACCCACTGTTGCTTAAAAATTCCCACTGAAATCGATTGATTTCTTATCAGTTTGAATGCGCAACAGCAATCTCCGATTGATTCTCTTTGCAGAAAAGTAGAATTACAATTGGTAAATTCTCACAACAATGTAATAGATTCAAATGGAATTATCCATGATACAATTTTAATAAGATTTAATAGATGGTCATACAATCCATTTTTAAAAGGTCTTAATATGAAGATTTTTTAAAATTTAATGAGATTTTATTGAGGTTCACAATATGCTTAAACGAATATTTTATTTTGTTCAGTGGAATTGAATAGGAAAGCCGCGCAATGACATAATGGGATTCTATCGACTTTTATATGATATGTGTTTAACAAGTTTTAATCGAAATTTTATGTATTTTAATAAGATTTCTATTGATTTTAATCGGACATACGCTTTCATAGTTTTTTATGGGATTCTATCGAGATTCTATAATTTATTACTATCTTTTTGGTTTAAGTTGGATTCACTGTTTTGTTTACATTTTATTTTATTAATTACAATTAATTTTTGAAAACATATCGCCGCTAAGATTTGAACCTATGATCTCTGGAACGGTAGCCTAATACTAAGCTTTTAGCCCATGGGGCTAGAAGGGAGCAGGATGCGGGGATACTCGTAGGCGCAGGGAAGGGAGAGGAAGGCGCGGGAAGGCTCCAGCGCTATCAGTGTTTACCGATATAATAATCATGCTACAATGTGACATCACGTATCATTAGGGATCGCCACCGCCCCACATTCCACCGCCGCCGTTACCGCCGCCATCCCGCACCTACCCCAAAATGCGTTGTGGGCCGTCACCGCTGCCACTCCGCACCCACCCCAAAATGCATCGCGATACTATAACGCGGACAAGATATTTTAAAGAAAAAAAAAATATATATAATAAAATATTTTTATCTTCTCCACGTTCTCCATTTCATTCTCCTCCTCCGCTGAACACATTCTTATTCCTTCTCCTCCTCCTCCATCTCATTCTCTTTTTCCGCTGAACATATTCTTATTCCTCCTCCTCCTCCTCCTCCTCCTCCTCCTCCTCTTCCTCCTCCTC
>NW_017259550.1:148813-173890 GCF_001594045.1 Atta colombica
TCCTCCTCCTCCTCCTCCTCCTCCTCCACTTCCTCATCGAAATTGTCGATGAGGTGAATTCAATTTTATTTATATACATTCGAGTGAGATCATCCACCTCATTGGCAATCTCGATGAGATGATGGAATAATTATTTGATTGATATGTAAGTAAATGATCAATTATAATATCACTCTGTTGAACCGAGAAAGAGAAGGAAGAGGAGGAGACAGTCCCCTCAACTTTTTGCTGTTCTTTATTACCCATGTCTATTTATAGGTAATATAGCTACACTGTAAAAAATTATCACTTCACTTAATTAAAACGCAAAAGTATTCTACCATTTAGCATTAATGATAGAATATTTTTGCACATTGAAAAAAAAATCACTCACGTTGCAATACGTCTCATGCGCGGACAAAGTAGGTCAAAAATTGACGCTGAAAATCTTCGCTGCAGCGAACCTGCTTGGGATTTATAGACGGCAGTTGTATAGAAAATAATTTAGATCATAAGTGTCGTCACGAGAAAAGTTATCGCTTATATCGTTACAGCACTCTTTGTAATGTAGCCGCGATTATTTGGGGCCCATCGAATTGCTGAAAGTTCATGCTGCACGTTTATTTTCACTCTTGTTTTTCCTTTTTTTTTTATACGGATAGACACATACGTATATACGTACATACGAGTACATGTATTACAAAGGAAGGAAAAAAGAAATATGTAATAAATACGTTAACGTATTTTTATTTAAAAAATTGTTTTGCAGCCACCAGTTACATATTTTTAATACATTTTGTAACGAGCAATTTTTAACATGTTCGTATAGTATTAGCAACATCCAGATTAGTAAAGATTCCATGTCTTCGTAAACTGCATCCAAGATCTCGATGTACATGTGTTCTCGCTCATCATTTATGAGCGAGAACGCATGTACATCGAGAAACAAATTCTATTCACGTTCGTTTCTCGCGTCTCTTAATTTATACGATACCATCATCTTCAAATATAACCGCCATGATCAGGCGTTTCGCCTCGCTGTATGGATCCCATCCTCCCATCGCAATCCATGGTGATAAGCATTCAATCAGGAAGCGCAAGTCGGATCTTGTCAAAAATGATTTGGAAATTTCATGGCACGGGACTCGTAAAAATGTAATATGTGAAAACGATCTCCTGTTTCAGCATCGCCACTTCTTTCACGATAAATTTTTTGTTAACGAATCCTTGCAGATCTACGAATGTTGGCACGAGCATGTAGTCGAGAAGACTTGATGGTGGTCGATTGCGGCATATCGTAGATTTTATATCATGTTGGAGGTGCATTTAAGTGATTTGACCAACAATGTTGGTCAATGGATTATATTGAACCACGCGATCGTGTATGATGAAACAATAAACTGTTGTATTTGCGCTCACGTTCTCCTTATATTCAAAATCTAATCGCACGTCCATGTGCCATCTTAACCAATTCGTTCTGTCGAGAGCAATCAATGATCATGAACCATTACGTTGTTAAAGTGAGACTTGGCTCGAGATACTATCCATAATAGCCCTTGCAGAAACGCGTGTACAAGTCGTACAGAATCACATATCTGTATTTATCCAGATTTAAATCATTGTACGGATAACATTTTGAATTCAGGTAGAGTTTCGCATTGGTTAATTTGCAGTCGTCGAATCGACTTATCCTCGGATATGACGTTTTTTCGACTTGTTTGCATAGCGAAAGTGACATAGCGCGGCTTCTTGAGCTGAGTAGTCATCTTGATGGTCCACGAATGCTTGGTTGTGCTCTGCAAGAGCGTACAGATCCCACGAGTGAAAAGCTATGTTCAGATATCGTCTGCTTTCCAAAGCGCGCAGCATCAGCAGCTTATTTATCTCGCTCAATAACACGTGCAACATTCACCATTGTACTTTGAATAATTCGAGCGTTTGTTCTGTTCGCCGGATCTCCCGTCAGACAATTATTGTCGTTGCGCGCTCATATTAAAATCAATTCGTGACGAGCATTGATCACTACGCGTTTAATTTTCGCAAAATTCTAGCAGTAAGTAGAGCGGTACACACATTAAAATATTTGGCCGCAGTAGTCTGCGCATCCCAGTCAGCATTCCGCAGAATCATGCTTCTGTCGGATGACGTTGTTAGTTAGTTTTTGAGCGTGCTAGTTATGCCTACGTTTCTATTACACCGTTGAGTTTATATCGAATCTCATCGAATATGAACGCAACGCAATTATTTCCCAATGCCACGTGAACACCCTAGACTACTTTATTCTTCGTCAGTTTTCCCTCGATGTATAGAAAGCTTTCATACGGCAGTGTGTACAGATTTTGTTGCTGTATGGGTATTCTTATCTCGCTCGAATGTTGGCGAACAGGTTGTACCTGTGGGTCTCAATTTTGATGATGCAATCGTCGAAGATTAGCTCGTCTTTAATGTTTAGGATATCTCAAATATTGCGCACCATGAATCTCAAAGACTTTAAAAATGTAACATTTGACGCTGAGATTCTTCTTCTTCTTGATGCAACTGGATGAGCTGGTGTTATCGAGCTGTGAAGTCACCGGCTTTATAAAGCCGGTGCGTTATCTCTCTGCGTGCGCTCCGTTCTGTTCAGCATGAGCATTTCACGCTCACGTTATCACTGTCGCCGTCGTAATGCAATCTAACAGTGATCTCTTCTTGAAAATCGAGCAATCGTCATTCTGGTCGATGATGCGTATATTAGATCCATACTGCTTCGTGTGATGATCGACAAGTAAATAATCTACACCTCTCCGATATGTTATATCCACACTCGGCATGTGCGCGCTTTTACCGTTGCTGTACGCGGTCATGTTACACTCTATGCGGATAACGTTTACGTTCATTATGTTGATCGACATCGATCTGATTCGTGCCACCTTCGCGGTCGCAGTATACGCTTCGATGAGAATCTCAGCAGCGATCCTATGCTTAGGCTTGCCAAAATTTATTCTGTATGCACATCTAATCTCGCATCTTATTATACTGTAGTTTGCGCGGAGCATAATCTTTACCCTCCCCATCACCGTTATCGGTGTCATTGTTGTTATTGCTATCACACTTCGTCAAAGTTTCAAGCGCGTCGCGGCGCGGACGTTTTTGTAAAATCACGCGTTTCAAAAATTCATTTATGACTCGCACTTCGAACCCTCGGGAATTGTAATTTCCGCATCGTCTTTGAAAAAAGAAAATTTTTGTTTGATTCATTCACGTTCGGTATCATGATAAGTCTCAAAAATCGCTGAGCTCATAATCTCCGTCACTCAAATCTATGGCAGGAAAGTAATTCGCCGCGAGGAGGGTGCTCTTCCCGCTCAGCGTAAGCATCAACAACATGACGGAAAAAGCGTTCGATTAATACTAACAAGAACGAACTGCGAAATAGGAATTGGAATGTAACCTATATCATTCGAAAGACAGGATCGAGTGTAAAAAGTGTAAAAGGATTTGGGTACCTCGTTTAAGAGAAATTTGCATGCAAGCAATCGGCCTGCTGCTCGGTAAATACTATGAATAAGTAGGGGTGAAGCAAGAAGCGCGGTGATTGAGAGGCCTAAGGCGCGCGTACTACTTTTACATCTGTCGAAGAGAGTTTGAGATCATGCAGTATCAACTTTTTTTTTATTTCATTAAAAAACATCATTTTATATATTTATTTACTTATTTATTTATTTACTCACTTATATATTTATTTATTTATAAAATTCGAATATTACCGTACAATCTTGTAAATTAAAATTTATATTAAAACATTGGAAATGTTTTAATATAAATTTTAATTTACATTAAAAATAACATTACATTAAAATTTATATTAAAACATTGGAAATGTGCACAAATGTCGTCACGAACATTTTATAAAATAATATTTCGTTTTATATTTATTTTTTTATTCATCATTATTATAAATTTCGGACATAGCCGTACAATGTTGTGAGTGAAAATTAATGTAAAAGCATTAATGTAAATTGGAAACATAAGTGAACCGCACACCACGAAACAATAATTCGTGTTACACAAATTACATTTCAAGTTATATAGATTTGCAGGGAAACATAATTGATTAACATTATAAAAAATTTTGCGTTGATTTGTCAACTTTGACACCAAAAGAGATCATGTTTTTAAATTTTGGAGCACATAATGAATTAATGATTGAATTTTTATTGCATCATATCGCGAATTCAATTCTATTTTTTCTCCGTTAATAAGATTATTGGATAATTTTGAATTCGCTTGGTGATAATTTTAACTTGTCTATAAAAATAAATATCACAAGGTTGATAGATCGATGCACTTTGGAGGTATAATTTGCAAATTACATGTTGGTTTATTATCATTATTTATAAAAATGTCATTATATTATACATGTGAATGTTCTTTTGCCCTCTCCAAAAATCAACAATTACAATAATAAAAAAGGATTGTTGCTTACATAAGATTTTAATACAGTTTTTAAATACTGTTCATACAAATATGAAGTCAGTTTATCTGACTTTGAGCAGATACATTTTTACATAATTTTAAAAATTCATCGATTTCTTCTTTAATGCATACTCCAAATGTATTTCCCGATTCTTGTAAATATACAAATACTTTATCTAATAATATTCCAGATTTTGTTAAGAAGTATTAAGCAGTGTAATATGTTATTTTATTTAAATCGTCTATATAAAGTTCGACTTTCTTTTCACCTGTACGTTCTTGAAACATTAACTCGATATTCGTAACCATTTTGATCCGTATTAATAATAAAGTTAGAGTTATAGTTGAAATGGACTGCATCAAAATTTAAAATTGTATCGCAGATTTCATAATATTTCCAGTGATTTAATTTCTTTTTTGAATAAATACCGTATAACACGACGATATGAAATCTTATAAAATCTTTTATAAAATTAGTTAGCCACCTTGGTGATGCTACAAAACGAAAAGCGCACTCATTTTCACTTTCTATATTTTGTATAACCCTTCTACATAACCCATTGTTATAATTGCCATCTTGTTATTACAATAATTGCTTCTGTTCTCGTGCTTCGATAAATCGATCATGTACCTTTTTTTTATAATGCCAATTTTATTTAAAAATGAACTACCTGTTAAAATTTCTTTCTTAAAACATATAATATCACTGTTATGGTGTAAAAGTTGTTTAAATCGCTTCTATAAATATTTGAAACTCTACTTTGGATTTTCATTTGCAGTCATGATAATTTTTAATTTAACTTCGAAAGGCATTCTATGATATTTAGCAATTTTTTCAGATAGTACATATTCTTCATTTGTTGATGATATAATTTCCTCAACATCCGGTTGTTTTTTTACATTTTCTTGTGCTTCGTCAGGCGAAAAATATTCCACATCCTCGTAAAATGTACATTTTCCCAACATTTTTATAAAATCTTCGAACATTATTCCAGCAAACCTCTTTAGCGAATTTTGTAAATTGTTTGGATGGATCAGCATAGGATCAAATCAAATTGTAATAACATGTCTATAAAAATATTCAATATTTCCATATTATATCTTTTGTATATGTTTAAAAAAATATACAAAATATTTACCTTTAAAGTATGCGATACTATCAGTTAAATCTTCTTTTGAAATATCAGATTTTGTTTTAATTTATTCTACTAAGAATGAATCCATTTTTACAATATGCAATGTCAGTGTATTGAAATAAATAAATAAGAGTTGACAGACTACCTCACCGATCAGTATCCGATTCATGAGAAAATTAACTCGAGCAAACCCTATGTAATTCTAACGGTTTTTTAAGCGCGCATGAGAGAATAGGTGATCACAATAGTTGATCTAGAACCTTGATTATTTTATAAAATGTTCGTGACGTATAATTCATTTGTGTTTCCAATACTTTAATATAAATGTTAATTTACAATGTTGTACGGCAATGTTCGAATTTTATATAATAAATAAATAAACATAAATAAAATGATGTTTTTTTGATGAAATAAAAAAAAATTTGATACTGCATGATCTCGAACTCTTTTTGTTCAGAAAAGGTAGTATGCGCGCCTTAAGCCTCTCGGTCACCAGATTCTTGCTTTATTCCTACTTATTCACTTACCGAGTAGTAGGCCGATTGCTTCAACATGCAAATTTCTCTTAAACGAAGGCCCAAATCCTTTAACACTTTTTACACTCTCGACCCCGCCTTTCGAATAGGTTACATTCCAATTCGTATTTCGCAGTTCGTATTTCGCAGTTCGTACCATCTCCTTGTAAGATTTCACAGCACCTCGTCGAGCTTTTTAAATTCATGTGCATCTATCGTAGAAACCGCAGACACATCTGTCCGCAAAAGCTCTGATCGTACATCTGATAAGACGTGCGATTGTCTCTGTTGACTCTATCGTCATAGCATCGTTCTCGAAATATCGCACCAGTTCCTTGGGCGGTTGAAGATTATTGAAACTATCAAAGTTTAACTACATGATATGGTTGTTCTTCTTCGTGTACGCTATCCAGTGAATACCAGATTCTGTCGCATCATCCAGATTTACGATATCACTTTCGTTTCGGCGCGTTCCACTCGGTAACGTGTTACGTATGAAAATGTCTCTAAAGTATGGTATACGCATACGTCTTATGAACTCGTTCAATTGCACATTGGTAGTTGCATCAGACGGCATTTTTATCATCTCTTTGGCGTTTTTTTTCTTTGCAGCTACGCCCTGTCTGCATTTACGGGCCGATCAGTCTGCGTCCGTATTTGTACGGAGCGAGATACAGTCCGCGGTCCTGTTTCATCGTGACGTTGCAGCTCTTCGAGCTGACGTTGCGCGGCTTTGCTGTCGTTTACTGCTTTCGTCATGCTGACTGCTCCGCCGATCAAGGACCCGAGCGCATCTAACATTGGCAGAAATGATAACGCATCGCCTTATTTCACCTTCAAAAGTACCTGCTTTTTCATCGCCTTTTTCCTTATCGTCTTCTTCTTCTTTAATTTCATGCCAATCTTGATTTTGGCTTTCATCGCTGCCTAGGTGGCAACAGCGGCTCTCTCTTTCTCTCGCTCAGAGTCGAATCTCTTGCAATGACGCGTCCTAGCGCTTTATCGACGAGTATCTTATCCGCCATGTATCTATCGGTGAGATCGTTGTTCCGAGAATGTCGTATTCTCGGCACGCCGCGTCCAATGGATTTATGCCCACGTCACCTCTGACTAATCGCTTCGTAAGCCGAGTGCCCAGGCCGTAAAACTGGTAGTCCGGAATATGTATCTTGAAAGAAAGCGCGTTTATCGCTCGATTCAGCAGACCGCCGCGTGACGCCGACAGCGCTACAGTCCTTTATCTTCGGTGCGGGATCTTCGATATGCATCCGCTGCCACGGATTGTAATGCTCGTCGCAGCGATGATGGATTCGAACCTCCGAATCTGCCTTCATGTTCCGGAAGCTTGTCCCAGATGTGTTCGATGTATACGCGTAAGAGTACGATCTTCGATATATATTGCAACTGCAACTGGATTTCTATTATATGATAGATATCTAAGGATAATGCGCTTAAAGACGGGAGATACAGAAAGGGATTTAACGAGTTTGCGATATCGTAACATAGCTAGTCGTTGTCGACTGATACTTCGCCAGAGACGAACGTGACTGATGTGCACGAGCATGAAAAAATCGCGAGGAAGATCAAGAAGACGAGTCAAGAAGAGCGAGTCGATCCACAAGAAATATCGTGTTCTGAAGACCAGTAGAATCGAGGAGGACATCATGTTGGACAAACATTTTAAGCCTATTATCAAATCGTTGCGACAGATCGTTGACAGCTCCGGCGTGCGATAAAGAAACAGTCGCTGATGCAGCGTCTGTCTCTAAACGCGAGAGGAACGAGAAGAAGGAGGAGGAGGAGGAGGAGGAGGAGGAGGAAAAAAAGGAAGAGAAAGCGAGTGAGCGTTTTGCAACCCCATGTAAATCCGATGATCGATCGTACGATCGTGTGCAACCAATAACCTCCATTCCGCGTACGATGATCGTATCGGTGATAGAATCGTTGGAGAAAGTTTTCGAAACGATGGATGACTCGTTAATAACGAAAGTTCAAAATCAGTTGCCAACATCGGAGGATCGATGCAAGGTTTGAACCCGCTGGGTTAAAAGGAGAGTACGAGGAGAGCGTGAGATAAACAGAAGAGTGGATATAGATTATGTGTACGTTTATCTATACAAGGATTGATGTTTGGTAATAAACGTTTCGATGTGGATGATGCGGACAACATAATTATCGATGGCGTACGATATATCGTACGATACATTCAATTTTTACGAATTAATTTTCAAGAGAATTCCCGATGATCTCCTCAGAGATGATCTCCGGAAGACGATGAACAAGTACAAGAGCTGGCGATGAACGCGCACAAATACAAGTGTTCGGTATCTATATCGTTTACGGCTTCTAGTCACATCGCCCGATAAAGAATCGATCAATCCGTGAGATATCGATCGTTAAGCGACGCATGTGTGGCGCATAATCGATTAGCAACACTCACATCATCATGGCCACTCTAACTGTCTCATCGATAGCACGTGTCTCGCCTCGTGCTAAAGACTTTTATCGCGCTACCGCATCATTGAGATCCTTTCCGCATCTACTGTAAAACATGTTCGCCCGCATCTAAAGTCTTCAGGGTAAATAAAGTTTGGAAAGCAAGGAAAATTTCATTTTTCTCGACCAAGTGCTCTCGAAACAATCATACCGCAGGAAACGCTTGGATGGTGATCGCATGGCTGTGCCATCACAAATCCATTCTGCATGCAGCAAGATCGCTAACATTCCTTCGAGTCGGATTCTGTCCAGTATTTGGCCTCAGTGAAGTGATGAGCAGCAATCTGGCAATCAGACAAAGTTATCTCGAGACGAGACAAGCGGAAAATCATTGTCTCTGTTGCCAACCAAGTTCCCTTCGCCGCGTTGCATACACGCGTTCGTATTTGCGTTCACGATGGTCGACCAATCAGAAGCGACGATACTTAAGTGACAGCGCGCGATCATAAAGGCATGATGTATGCGTATCAAAACTTATGGAGTCAATTGTCGCCATTAACCCGTCAATAGTGGCTCATCTCGAAGGGTCATCTCGAAGAGCGGAAAGCGAAACTCGAACACTATTGAGCGGAATATAACGAAGTGCAATCGCGTCTAGAATTGGATTCTAGTTGTCGAATGAATTCGAAGACTTCGATCGGTTTCGAGGAAGCGCTCTATGCGTTATCCACCAAGATCCGCGAGCTCATTTTTCCTTCGCTGACATTGCGAACGTCTATCTTTTCTCCTTTCTCCTCAAGTGTTCGCGACTCCAATCATGATACGCACGTTCGGCTGCCTAAGTTAAATTTATCATCATTTTCCGGCAAGTATGAATGATTCCCATTTTTCGATTTATTCGATTATCCATTCCAACATCTCGTTCTCAAATACGCAAAGATTTTAGTATTTACGGGCGTCCCTCACCGGCGATGCAAACGCTATAATCAGTTCATTAGAATTATCGGACGCTTATTATGACGTCATGTGGTCAATTCTCAGGGACCGATATGATAACAAGCGCATAATTATTCAAACTCATGTCAAGGCTATAATGGATTTGCCGGCTATGGCAAAGGAAAATTCAATCGATTTCAAAAGAATCTCTTTTGACGGCGCCGCGAACATTTGCACGCCCTTCAGACATTAAAACGTCCCACGATGCATTGGGACGATTCTCGTTCCCATTCTAATCTCTAAACTTGACTCACTCGAGTGGTACGCGAATGGGAAACTTCCTTAACGAGCAACGAGCTGCCGTCGCTTAAACAGCTGTTAGATTTTATCGCTTATCGATGTGTTCGAGACTATTACAAGCTACCATCACTCCTGCAAAGAAAGTCGAGGCGAAATCGCAGCCAAATGTTAAGTGGTTATCTTCGTGTGCGGCCACTGTTAAATCTAAATGCCACTTCTGTCAAGGCGATCACATCATTTATTATTGCAAAAACTTCATGGAATACACTTCCGGTATTGCAAAGAGCCGCGGAAATTCGTAGTTACAAACTTGATAGCATTAATTGCTTGCGCTCTTCTTCTTATGTGTCAAGTAAATGCACTTCCGGTCAATGCAAGATCTGTCAGGCGAAGCACTGGTATTACGCTGCTTCATATGCTCTCAATCGCGGAGCCATCGACTAACAATAAGAAAATTGAATCTAAGGCAACTCCTCCCCTCTCCGTCCTAGCGATTCATGCTTCAGATTCTTCAAAAGTGAACAAGTTATGCTTTCGACTGCGATTGTACTCATCTGCGACAGCGACGGCTCGCGAAAGGCATGCCGAACTTTGTCGGATCGCAAGCAAACTTCGTATCCAAGAAATTTATGGAAGCACCTGATTTAGAAAAATTGAATCTCGATTTCCGATTGAATCTCGATTTTGTCAACGGCACAGTAATCACGTCCAATCACATGGCTAGAATCAAATTACAATCACGATTCAACTCGTACACCGCGGTTATCGAATGTCGAATCGTGACTGATTACTGATTAGGTTACTGATAAATTCCGGTGGTTTTTTTAGGGCGGGACAAATTTGATTTTCCGTGCAACATTCGTTTAACCGACTTACGATTTCACATATCGTTGGATATTGATCTTTTAATCGGAGCGGAGTTGTTTTGGAATTTGATATGCGTTGGTCAAATCAAATCTTCAGACAAGCACTCAACTCTCTAGAAAACATGACTGGGGTGAATTTTGGCGGGTCGTTTGAGCAGCACCATACCGACCGCCTCAAAGATTTACTGGTTTCCGTAACCAATGCGGAATTACACGAACATGTCAGTCGTGTCTGGCAAATGGACATATCTGCACAAGCAGACAATGGAAGAAAATATTTGCGAGCGTCACTTTCTAGACAATGTGTCTCAAAATTCTCAGGATAGATATATCAGTCAAGCTTCCGGTCAGAAAGCAAATGTTAAATAACATTGGCGATTCGCAGCTCTCAAGCGATTGAGGGACATCAAGAGGCATTTCAACCGCGATCCTAAAATTTAATATGCGGCGTTTCTTGATGAATATTTATCGCTGAGACATATGCGACGGCTAGAGCCGTCCCATTGCGAAAGAACCAATATCATTTTACCTTTTCCATCATTGCGTCTTCAAAATGGTTTAAGCAATTCCATATCGAAAATCCATATTCGACGCATCTTGTCGCAGCAGTTCTGACGTATCATTAAACGATGTACTCCTAGCGGGACCGACCTTACAACAAGATTTGATCTCAATTTTGTTGCGTTTTTTCG
The DNA here is from genome assembly GCF_001594045.1 of Atta colombica. Classification (NCBI taxonomy): domain Eukaryota; kingdom Metazoa; phylum Arthropoda; class Insecta; order Hymenoptera; family Formicidae; genus Atta; species Atta colombica. Next base: position 160,132 of record NW_017259550.1, read on the forward strand.
CTTATGTCATCATCGCTAACATTACAAAAAAGTATCGGCAGATTTTAATGCATCCATCCTAGACGCGTTTACAGAGAATTTTCTGGCGCAAGGATCTCTCTGTTAATATTCGATACGTACGAACTCATTATCGTCATTTTCGGTATAGCTTCTGCGTCATTTCTGATCATCAGATGCCTTAAGCATTTGGTTGAGCAGCACGCTCGTCAATTCACTCGAGGTTCAGCATGCGTTCTTCGGGATATTTATGTCGATGACATACCGGAGTGGACACAGTCGACGAATTAAAACTAATTCGCGATGAAACTATTCAACTGTTAAAATTAGGAGCATTCGAGTAAATGGACCTCGAACTGCCCTGAATTATTGAAAATAGATAACCATAACCGTGTGCCAGTCATCATCAGAGATAATGTAGCGGATTCGTGTATTTCTAGACATGCAGTGGAATTAGAGTCAGTATATGTTCTAATTTCTCTACAAATTTGAATCAGAAGCCCACGTTATATCAAAATAAATCATACCTTCTAAAGACATAAATTGTTCGATTCTCTTTGGCCTTCTGGGATCGGTCATTGTTATCGCAAAACTCATCTTGCAAAGTAGCAATTGGCCATCCAATGGGACGAGTCTGTTCTTCAGAACATCCATACCCGTTGGGTCACTTTCAGAATCTAGAATTCAGTGCTTTGAATCAACTAAGAATTCCTCGATGCGTTAAACTCAATGCCCATTAACTAATCGTGAAAGTGCACGGATTTTGCGAGGCCAGTCAACGCGCGTTCGAAGCTTGCATATACCTTCGCACCAAACTCGATCTCAACGACCATCATTCCGATTACTATGCTCAAAGTCTCGCGTCGCGCCGCTCAAGACCGGCTAATAATCAGACTAATTTATCGCGATTAAAGTTATCGACTGCCTTATTATTAGCGCGTTTAATCAACAAGGTTAGAGAATTCCTTGGAACTCGATCTTATTTTTGTCGGACTCGACGATCGCTCTCGACTCGATTAAACTGGATAACCTCCCCCCTTACGGTGGTTAGTTTTTGTGGCGGTGGGAATTCAGCGCCTAATAGAAATCAAACACTAGCGTCATTGTTGCATCCTCCGACAACTCGATATGTTGTCGCTAAGGGCTAAATCCCTGCGACTTGATCAATACTGAGAGGTGGTGGAATGGTTTCCCCCCCGAATTTCTAAAATGGGATGAAAAACACTGGCCGCCCATCTTCACGAATTTAGACAATGATCTTCCCGCACAAAGGAAAATCCGCGTAGCTGCTTCCATTTCCCATTCTTGCATCGTCGACGACTTGTTAAATATATATTTCATTTAAATAAAATATACCTCATAAAATATGCATCATAATGTATTGTTTGAGATTATCCAAAGCGCATCGGGCGTACGTTGTATCTGATTTCGTGTCCCTCACTGAAACCTCTGTCGCTTTAAATTGTATTTTCAACAGCGAACATTCTATCGCGAATATCAAGCGCTAAGCAAGAGCAAAATTGTAAATGCTTCCAGTAATATTTTATCGCTATCTCCTTTCTTATTAGGTGTACAACTTTGCTTCCGCCGTTTTCCTATAGATGGCTTTAGCAGTAAGTGGTGTCGTAAGTAAGTCGAAATAAATAGATCATAGACATCATACAATAAACTTGGGCATCTGTCAACATAATAAAGAAACATTAGTCGATTTGTGTCTGTATCATAAAGTTATTCTCGATTGAAAATGTCAGTTTACGAGCCAAATTCTCGTTTGCAGGAGGTTTTCATTTTTTGCTTCAATATGAAGAAATCTGCGGCTGAGGCTCATCGAATGCTCTCAAATACTTACGGTGAGGCCGCTATTAGTGAAAGAACGCGTCGTGAGTGGTTTCAACGCTTCAAGAACGGTGATTTTGACATCCAAGATCATGCTCTGTATTTGATGGGACCAGCTCGGCGTAGTGTATTATGAACTGTTAAAACCGACTGAAACAATCACAGGCAATCGGTATCGAACGCAATTGATGCGTTTGAGCCGAGCATTGAAAGACAAACGGCCGCAATACAACGAGAGACACAGAGTGATTTTGCAGCATGACAATGCTCGACCCCATGTTGCGAAAGTGGTCAAGACATATTTGAAAACGTTGAAATGGGAAGTCCTACCCGCCGTATTCTCCAGACGTTGCTTCCTCTGACTATCACTTGTTTCGATCAATGGCACACGGCCTGGCTGACCAGCACTTCCGGTCTTATGAAGAAGTAAAAAATTGGATCGATTCGTGGATAGCCTCAAAAGATGATCAGTTTTTTCGACGCGGGATTCGTACGCTACCCGAAAGGTGGGAGAAAGTAGTGGCCAGTGATGGACAATACTTTAAATAAATATATAACCATAATAATATAAATAATAAATATATAACCATAAATGTATAACCAGTTTTTTACAATAAAGCCTCGAATTTCGGAAAAAAAACGGCGGAAGCAAAGTTGTACACCTAATAGATGAAAGTGGACTAATGCGAGTTGGCGAGAGATTGAAAAATTCGAATCTCGCGTTCAATGCGTGCCATCCAATTCTTCTGCCACGCAAACACATATTAATTTAGCATATTATAGAGCGTAAACACACGAAACACGCGGGTTTGCAAGCCACGATGGCTTTCATGCGCCAATGTTTTTGTCGTTTTTGCTATCCACCGTGCATGGAATAATACAAAAATGTATAATCTGTTTTAGGCTAAATCTAATCAATCAAAAGTCTTAATGGGCTAATTACCGGCCAGCCGAGTTAACGTTTCTAGACCTTTCTCTCACTGCAATGTAGACTATGTCGGGCCGCTCTTGTTTCGTGAGAGAAAGCGTCGAAACGCGCAGAGTTACAAATCATACGTTTCGCTTTTTGTGTGCTTCGCCACGAAGGCGAACCACTTAGAGTTAAATGATCTTCCGAAGCCTTTATTACCTCTTTTAAGCGATTCATTTCGCATAGAGGTAGACCCGCGCACTCGGATAACGGGACTACTTTCGTGGGTGCTCATAGACAAATTCAAGAATTATACGACATATACAATGATCAACAAGTTCGAGATTAAGGATTTTCTACATGAATTAGAAATTTCATGGTGTTTCATCTCACCTAACGCACCCCATTTTGAAGGTTTGTGGAAGGCAACCGTAAAATCTGCTAAATACTACATGATTTGGATCGTGGGCAAGGCTCATTTGAGGAAATGCAAACGATCCTCTATGAAATAGAGGCGATTCTCAATTCGCGCCCTCCCTTTATTGTTAAGCGCTGATCCTAACGACCTAGCGTACCTAAGTCCGGAATACTTCTTGATGCATAGCTTCTTTGTGTTAATGTGAGTGACGTCAACGAAAATAGGCTGCTGCTGTGGCAACGTGTAGAGCAAACCAAAGGCAGCATTTTTGGGGCAGATAGAATAATGAGTATCTTCATTCCCTACAAGCACGAATCAAACAGCTAACAAGGGAACTCAATTGTCAACTAACCAACTGGTACTAGCAGCAGAATTTAGCTCCACTTCAGTGGGCAATGGGGCGGATCCAGAAGGTTCATCCCGATCCCGACGGTATCGCACATATTGCAACTGTGAAGCCAAGGGTTCCTACGTGAGGCCACTATCTAAGCTATCAATCTAAGCTATCAATATTAATTGAAGCCTAGTCCATACTTTACTAATTATTTAGGTTTAAGTGTCTTCAACTGTCACCCTTTAATAGTCATGTCTCGCGCAAGCTTTTACCTGCGAATAAAAATGATTTGTTATATTGTTTTTCATACTTAGATAGTTTTGCGTACTTAGATATTAATTCTCATTATTTTTCAGTGCAATGACTAGATGCGACATTGAATCAGAGCAATTCGCGTTTTATGTTGCACTAACGAGTTTATGCTTGTATGTCATATTGAAAGTTAACCCTTTCAAGGCGGGTGTTTGGTACCCATGTTTACGGCTTCTAGTCACATCGCCCAATAAAGAATCGACCAATCCGCGAGATGTCGATCGACATTAAGCGATGCATGCGTCGCGCGTAATCGATTAACAACACTCAGATTATCATGGCTACTCTAACTGTCTCGTCGATAGCACGTGTCTCGCCTCGTACTAAAGACTATGTTACACCGTTGAGATCCTTTTCGCATCTGTAAAACACGTTTGTCCGCATCTTTGGAGGTCTGTTCAAATAATATTTGGAAAGCAGGGAAAATCTCATTTTTCTCGACCAAGTACCCTCGAAGCAATCACCGCGGGAAATGTTTAGACGGTGATCGCATTTATGAACGGCCGTGCCACCACAAATCCATCCTGCGTGCAGTAAGATCGCCAACATCCAATAACAAGCATCATTCGCAGGGTCGATTATTGAGCACCAGGGAAAGTACAAATACGTAATCGTGCCGTTGATGATGATTACACCCAAGAAACAAAAGAAAAAATCTGAAAAAGGATTATCTCACGCAATGACGAACGATAACGCGATTACGTGCATCCCAACGAGTTGGTGGATCTACGATTGCTCGATGCTTCGCACCGAGTGGGCAACAACGCTCATGACAACGAGATGCTGTTGAACTTCGCAAAGCCGATCTTATTATAAATTAAATCGTGTATCAACGAAACGAGTCAGCGAGAAAAAATACTTTTTTTTCTACCTTGTGTATTACGCATCGAATAATGAAAAAGAAATCCAACGAAAAGAGAAAAATTAGCTCCGAAAAATGTCGACTCTTCGAAGAATTACACGCTCTGGCGAGAAGAAATTTTCTGCCTGAAGGCCCGTTATAGGATACGACGATCTGTGACAGACTGATATCGTCGAGATAGGTCCATATTCGAACTTCAACAGAGGCCATCACTAATCATCGTCATCAACGTGTTAAGCAGGTACATGAGCCGTACCGCTCAAGAGCAAGAGGAAGCGAGACGGCTGATGCTATCGCTGAGATCATTCGAGTGAATGGAAGATGTCCGAAAAATTTACAATCGGATATGAGGAAGGAGTTTTACAATGCCGATATACAGAAAATCTTGAAAAAACACAATGTTACTTACTATTCCACGTATTCGACGTTGAAAGCGTCAGTAGTCGAGCGGTTCAATTGCACGCTCACAAACGACATGTGGAAGATTTACATTCAGCGACAATTACAAGTGGATTGATGATCTGCCGCGTCTCGTATCAGATTACAACGCGCGCAAGCATCGCACTATCGGCATGCGACGTAACTCCCGCGATCGCCGAAAGATTCTTGGACACGATATATAATGCGATAAAAATTGCTGGTCCGACAAAATTCAAAGTGGGAGATTCGATACGTATGAGCAAGTATAAGACGATTTTTAAAAAGGGTTACACATCAAATTGGACCACCAAGGTATTTATGATCGTTAAAGTGCAGCATACCAATCCCTAACTTGTCTACTCAAGATTTATCGCGAAAAATCATTGGTGCGTTCTGCGAGCATGAGTTGCATCGCGCTACTCATCCGGACGTGTTTCTCATGGAGAAAGTACTGCGCAGGAAGAAAGACAAGATGTACGTCAAGTGGTTGGGATTCGATGGATCGCATAATTCATGGATACACAGAAACAATGTCATTTGATTCATATATTTTGTATAGATGTAACAAATATTACAATATAAGTATATAAACGTATATTTTTATTACTCCCCATTTATCGTTTTGAACAAAATAATTATTTATAACAATTTATGTATGGAGCAGGATACATATATATAAGTAATAATACAAAATACATAATAGTAATATTTATATAAATGTAAAAAAAAAGTGTAAAGTGTAAATTAAAATAATAGTAATACATAATAGTAACATACTACATGTAATACTACATGTAATACATATAATACAAGTATTATTGAAGGTGCCAGTTCAAAGTGAACATACATAAAGTATATATATTACCTAAATTTAATATATTATCATGAAAAGTAACTGGTATGTTATTGAAGAAGCGAGTTCAAAACGAACATACATACAAGTAAAACAGATTACAATTTCATTCTAGAAAATAAGTGCGATATATTATTCTTAGTGCACAAAACATAAAAGTCATTTATTGAGATTTGAAATTTATATTAGCTACAATGAAAAATAATTGCTTGTAATTCCACAGTACCAATTTGTTAATAACTCGGAAAAACAACACGGCGGTCTGCTTTTAAAAAATTTTCGATGGATGAAATAAAGGAAAATAGTTCAAATTTTCTTTAGTAAAATTTTGAATTTTCGTATCAACTTCCGATTTTGAGTTGATACCGCACTTTCAGCGAATGATTTATTGATCAAAAAACGTTGCCTGAAATGAGCAAATATTTAGTAAATCCAAAATTCATAAATACAATGTCCTCGGTTCAAGTACAAACAAGCTATACGATTAAAAATTTACTAATTACTTGACGTAATATATATATTCACTTCGTTGTAGAGCTTTTGAAAATACCGTTCTAATGTAATACTTTTCGTACTTCAAATGTTGTAATTGAGGGGATGAGTGGAATAAAAGTCAAATTACAAAATCTTGATTTTAATAAAAATTAAAATAATTTGCTACGTTTTTATTATACATAAACGAGTATATCAAATAAATTTATGTAATGTCCTTAAGAAGTGATATGTTACAATTTTTCCCTATTACGATCAATATTATATAAAAAAGCTAATTTCTTGAAAAATATGCCTAGAGTTGTATATTCATTCCATCCACCTTCTCGATTACTTTGTAAAAGTTTCAACATTATTTCTAAGTGGACACCGAGAAATTCATCAAAGTTTTGAAAGCAATTTACTTGTATGTATGTATGTTCGTTTTGAACTCGCACCTTCAATAACATTAAGTTATTAGGCGTACAACTTTGCTTCCGCCGGTTTCCTATAGATGACTTTAGCGGTAAGTGGTGGTCGAAATAAATAGATCATAGACGTCATACATAAACTTGGGCATCTGTCAACATAACCCCATCGAAACATTAGTCGATTTGTGTCTGTATCATAAAGTTATTCTCGATTGAAAATGTCAGTTTACGAGCCAAATTCTCGTCATTTGCGGGAGGTTTTAATATTTTGCTTCAATATGAAGAAATCTGCGGCTGAGGCTCATCGAATGCTCTCAAATACTTATGGTGAGGCCGCTATTAGTGAAAGAACGTGTCGTGAGTGGTTTCAACGCTTCAAGAACGGTGATTTTGACATCCAAGGTCATGCTCTGGATTTGATGGGACCAGCTCGGCGTAGTGTATTATGAACTGTTAAAACCGACTGAAACAATCACAGGCGATCGGGATCGAACGCAATTGATGCGTTTGAGCCGAGCATTGAAACACAAACGGCCGCAATACAACGAGAGACAGGATAAAGTGATTTTGCAGCATGACAATGCTCGACCCCATGTTGCGAAAGTGGTCAAGACATACTTGGAAACGTTGAAATGGGAAGTCCTACCCCACCCGCCGTATTCTCCAGACGTTGCTCCCTCTGATTACCACTTGTTTCGATCAATGGCACACGGCTGACCAGCACTTCCGATCTTATGAAGAAGTAAAAAATTGGATCGATTCGTGGATGGAGTCTCAAAAGATGACCAGTTTTTTCGACGCGGGATTCGTACGCTACCCGAAAGATGGGAGAAAGTAATGGCCAGCGATGAACAATACTTTGAATCATAAATGTATAACCAATTTTTTACAATAAAGCCTCGAATTTCGGAAAAAAACGGCGGAAGCAAAATTGTACGTCTAATAATCCAATGTTTAATCGTTTCAATAAAAAAATTGTTTCTTGTACCACCCTCGCCACTTATGTACAGTCGCAGAATCTGATTTTTATTTTGTAAAACTTAACTCTATCAAAGACTTTTTTCTGATCTTCGTTCAATTGCGACATCATTTGCAATAAATCAATCAGGCCATCAATCTTATCAAAATCTATTAGATCTTTCATCGCGTCAACTTCTATCGGATTGCAATCCATCATTGTTATCGAATTTGTCTTTATCTGCTGTTCTTAGATTATTTTCGCGCTTTTCGATTAATTCAGCAACGCACTCAGTTAATTATATTTTTTTGAACCTTTCGTGTTATTTCATCGCCTTCGTTAAAGCAGACGTTGAATTCTTAAAGGCGTATAAGTCTCGTATGCACTTTTGATTTCACTCAAATCTCCACGGTTTAAACAAAAGAAGTAGCGAGTAAAAGTATTTTTCGGATTCAGTTTTTACATTAAATCGATAATGATTAATTAATTAACACTTTTATCGTTTTTTTTTTAATAAATCTGATAGTTTGTGACACTTGACTTCATTTTTTGGCATTTGTCTCGTAATTTCCCAAAATCTGGCAAAATCGTATTCAATGATTCTAATTCTTTAGAATCTGCTCAAATAGTAATTATTATCTGCTTGGATAGTAATCATCGATAAGCGACAGGCAATAAATTCGTAGAATTTTCATCGAGAGCTTTAATTTCATTAAATGTTTTAACTCTTCTGTTTTTCATTTCATTAATATCAATCTATTTGACAATGATATCACTGTCTGTGGGATTCCAGCAGTATGTCCGCAACTTCTAAAACACTCTCTGTTATTCAATGAACACATCGCAAAATTTCACAGTTTCGATGCCAAGGGCTTATTCTAAATTGTATGTCCATATTCCTCTCCCAGGCTAACTTGATAGCCGGATTATAATCATTGATAAACTTTCCGACTTCTTGCGAAGAAGATCATACAATCTGCTCTTACTGCAAAGTTTTTCTATCCACTATCGAAATGATGACGTCTCTCAAAACGAAATTGTCAGTAACTGGCCAAGGAAAATCGAACCGATATTTCTGTAAATATTCGTTTCGATTTTTTTCGTACGCATGCAATACGAGTTATATTTATGATTCTGATTATTACTTATAACCATTTCGTACCACATTGGCGAAACATTTTCATTTGGAATTTCGCACGTCACGTATTTTCGAACGCAACAACTTTTTCATCTGGCTATTTTCCTAGCACTGGAGCATCTTTTATCCAAATCATACAATGCGTGCTGGCTCTACTTATATTCCAATCGCCAGAAATAGTGAATGACCTCTCCTATCGGGTCAGACGAACAAATAAAATCAATCATGGCTTTAAATTTTATATACATGAATCGAGACATATTTACAGGATCGTATGCGATTAGTTCGCTAATGCCCAACTTCTGTTTATAAGGATTCATGTCTCATAAATATTCACCCAAATTGGATCATTTCCATTCACTAAGACTCAAAGTTACCACATCGCCGGACCATTATGCATTAGACATTATTGAACAGTTGTCGCTAAAATTGATTCGTATTTCTCAGTTTTGCAAAAATATTCATTCAATTCAATTCTAATTGTTCGTCTTTCAATACATTCAAGTATTAGGTGTACAACTTTGCTTCCGCAGTTTTTTTTCCGAAATTCGAGGCTTTATTGTATGTAAAAAACTGGTTATACATTTATGATTCAAAGTATTGTCCATCGCTGGCCACTACTTTCTCCCATCTTTCGGATAGCGTACGAATCCCGCGTCGAAAAAACTGGTCATCTTATGAGGCTATCCACGAATCGATCCAATTTTTTACTTCTTCATAAGACCAGAAGTGTTGGTCAGCTAGGCCGTGTGCCATTGATCGAAACAAGTGATAGTCAGAGTGAGCAACGTCTGGAGAATACGGCGGGTGGAGTAGGACTTCCCATTTCAACGTTTCCAAATTTGTATTGACCACTTTCGCAACATGGAGTCGAGCATTGTCATGCTGCAAAATCACTCTGTCGTGTCTCTCATTGTATTGCGGCCGTTTGTCTTTCAATGCTCGGCTCAAACGCATCAATTGCGTTCGATACCGATCGCCTGTGATTGTTTCAGTCGGTTTTAACAGTTCATAATATACTACGCCGAGCTGGTCCCACCAAATACAGAGCACGACCTTGGAGCTGTGAATATTCGGTTTGGCCGTCGACATGGAAGTATGGCCGGGAACTCCCCATGATTTTCTGCGCTTGGGATTATCGTAATGAACCCATTTTTCGTCCCCAGTCATAATGCGATGCAGAAATCCCTTCCTTCTTTGCCTTTCAAGCAGCTGTTCACAAGCAAACAAACGCCGTTCAACATCTCTCGGCTTCAATTCATACAGCACCTAATTTCCTTGCTTCTGAATCATTCCCATGGCTTTGAGGTGTTTTGAAATGGCTTGTTGAGTCTCTCCCAATGATCGTGCCAATTCTTCTTGATTTTGACACGAGTCTTGCTCAAGTAATGCCTCCAATTCTGCATCTTCGAAAACCTTCTTTCTTCCACCGCTATGCCGATCTTCGATGTCAAAATCACCGTTCTTGAAGCGTTGAAACCACTTACGACACGTTCTTTCACTAATAGCGGCCTCACCATAAGTATTTGAGAGCATTCGATGAGCCTCAGCCGCAGATTTCTTCATATTGAAGCAAAAAATTAAAACCTCCCGCAAATGACGAGAATTTGGCTCGTAAACTGACATTTTCAATCGAGAATAACTTTATGATGCAGACACAAATCGACTAATGTTTCTATGGGGTTATGTTGACAGATGCCCAAGTTTATTGTATGACGTCTATGATCTATTTATTTCGACCATCACTTATCGCTAAAGTCATCTATAGGAAAACGGCGGAAGTAAAGTTGTACACCTAATATCTACTAGCAGTATATATCTCTCTCGTGGATTAGCAACTATAATATAATAGATACCATTTTTCAATTGTCGATAATTAGCATCATTGAGAAGAAAAAACAGATACTATAAATTCAATCTAAATCTGTATTTCGACATCAATCGCGTGATTCTGACAAATAAATAATCCAGCAATGCAAAGTTTCTATCTTTCTGTTGTCCATTGACCTCCTCGGAATATAAATCAGGGGAACACATAACATCCAAATACTTATAACAATTATCCATTCATCTTTAATTTTCAACATTTGATAAAGCTTAAATGCAGATTCGTTATCAATTTCGCGTGCATTGGATATATTGTATACTGATCATTAATACCCGAATCTTTAGTGATTTGCGTGAGGAAAATCTTACATTTTAAAACGGCTTGATCATTATTATCTTTGTTGTGCTGTAGTGTTCTCAACATCTATTTCATCATTGTCGCTTCCGTCACCGACGATCCGATATTCTTGCAATCTTATCATTTATAAGATCATCAGATGACGCTGGAAGACGAATTTTCGAGTAGTGAGGATTATGCAAATGAAATGTTTTACCTTTTACATTGCGGATCATTTGTCTGTGCATATATTTGTTCGAAACACAACCCATCGTTTGCACTACTTGGAAGTAGTGCAAACTATTACAGAAGCTGCTCACTCTCTTGATCTTTTCGTAATCATTGAAATCTAATAAAACATCTGGTAATGATTTTACGGCAAGATTATTTAAAATCCAAGCAGGAGGCAACACGCGTCTATGAAATTTGCTCAAACAAAGCTTATAAATGAATCCAATATCAGTATTGGGTTCTGTTACGTAGGCCATCAAATCTTTCCAAAAAAAGGTCAATCATCTGTTATCTTCAACTTTCCAAGCTTAGAAACAACTCTACTCACACATAATTTTTCGCATGAGATACAAGGGAGACATGGTAGATCTAACAATCGCTTTTTTATAACTTTTCGCTTCGCATTTTCGTGAAAAATCTTTTCCTCATCCAAACTAACATGCGTTAAATTTCTTGTCTCCTATCATCTTGTTTTATTCTTTAAATAATTAAAATTTCAAATAATTTATCCATATTGACAAATCTCAAAGCTGAAAACAACTGACGAAACTTTTTATAATTGCCTATCAATTTGTAGACATTTCTTCGAATATTCCTCATGAAAGGAAAACGAGGCGATAAAGTGCTTATCGTTGCAATGTATAAATTGCACAGATTAGGATTTGCATAGCATTGCGGAGGATGTCCTAATCTGGTACTCGATGTGAAACGAAACAATATTAAAATATGGTTGCGTTCTCACAAAAGTGGAAAAGCCCATTCTTTATTTTCAGTATATTCATATAATCCGATCCAGATTTTGATGAGTCATGGGTGCTTTGAGGCCTACTTTTTTGAGATACATCGTAACGCGTCACTGATTTGTGTGCATTGTGATACAACTACGGATATGGCGATGCACATGCTATTGTTTTGCCCATCTTGGATCGCGGAGAGGACGTCACTTTTTGAGCGGTTGGGTCGATGTCTTTGATAGAACATATAGCTCCATTGTCAGAGCAGCTGTGTGCATTCTGCTGCATATTAGACGGCCTTCGCGAATTTCTGTGAGGCCGTCGCAAGGAGGAAGAAGCCGAGTGAGACAGGCACTGAAGAAGCAAAGAGCTCTTTTAGCTCAGGTCTGTCTGGAGGGGAGGAGGTCTGATGACAATCATATGTAAAAATGTATATATTTATCTTGATCAAAAAGTTCCCGGAATTCATTCAGAAAATTAAAAATACAAATTTTATTTATCAAAAGTGATATTATCCCCTTCAAAGTACTCCCCATCGACTGCAACGCCAGCACTTGATCCAGCTCTCGAAACATTTCTGGAACTCTATTGTCGGTATAGCCATCAGAGCCGTCTTTGATTTTTCCATTACCTCCCGTAATGGTTTTTTCATGTCACTCATAAACGACTGTTTTCTTTAGAGTATCACTGCCACAGTTTCCCAACATTTCCAAAGTTTTCACACTATTGAATCCATTTTTAATGCAAAATTTAATACAAACTCGTTGTTGCAAATTCAACTCCATTTTTAAAACTGTAAAAAATCGAAAATACATACAGAGGTAGATGTACTTAAGACGGTGTAACTTTTACAAAGCTATGGTGATAAAATTTGGTGGGAATGTCAATGATAGATGTGGCAACCTAACCAAAAAAACAGAACTTAAATCAGCTGACTCAGAGCATCACCTGGTGATAATTCCGGGAACTTTTTGATCAAAATAGTATAATGTACTTAAGATAGTATATAATATATTTAAGATAGTATTTAATATAGGATAAGATTTTAGCTTTAAGTAGGATATCGGACCATGGAAGTAGGAACGTATACTATACACGACTTAGGTCCATCCTGATGAAATGCCGGGTAGACAGTTTTGAGGTGTGCCCAATGTGGTCTTGCGGAAGTACTGAATAGGGAGAGTTTTTTAGCAGATAGGCAATGATGTCCGTTATCCTTCCTTATGGGAGGGACGCAGACTCATCGAATCCTGCACAATTAGGAGACCGACTCCTAGGTGTCTTCCCTTCATCCAGTTAGACACTCCTTCGAGAGTATCCCGGATAAGCGACTATGTAAAAATTTTTCTTCTCCTCGCAAATAAAAAAAAAAATATATTCATATTCATCAATATTAAAAATTCATTCTGTTGCAATCGAAATAAATATTAAAAGCTGTGTTAAAAGTGAAGAGACGAAGAAAATATGGTTGCGTTTTCACAATAATGAGCGAGAATGCGATAGAGGGGCTCATTCTCAGAAATATATGTACAGAAATTTGTATACATATATTTTTTTATTTCTTTATCGATCAGATTAAAATTGTCTATCTTAAATATATATATATTAGATGTGGGAAAAAGTTCGTGGGGTTTTTCCCGTTAGATGGCATTAAAAAAACGCCACGAACTTTTTCCCACCTAACGTGTAT
>NW_017259550.1:173990-185191 GCF_001594045.1 Atta colombica
TGTAATTGAGAATGACCCAATTGAACTAAAACGCCGTTTGTTCTTTCTAATTTATTTTAATTCTTTATAATTATATGCAAACTTTGGATAGTCTTTTCATCATATTTCGGTAATTTTTATTTAATTTTATTCCTTTTTTCAATCTGGAATTATTACTTATTAACATAAACTTGTGACGATACTTGTCTTTCCACTACATTTCCTGCAACCTTCGGAAAGTTAAGCAGTTACCCATCTAATGTTAAGAAGTTATTAAAAATGAAATTGAGAATTCAACTCCGATGACACTGACCGTAACATATATATATAGTCAAGGTAATGACCCTTAGTAATCATCAAAGGACAATTCATCTCCGATGACCTTGACCCTCCTATTACATTATGAAGATCATCACACCGAACAATCTTCGGAAAATTATAGCAGTTATCCATCACGCATTACAAAGCTATCCAAAAAAATTGAAACGACTCTTACTTATAAGTCCCCTGAATGACCATCGGACACTTTCAGCAGACGAGAGTGAAGGAAGACGAAAGAGTGTGAGATTAGATGAAAACGAGAGAATAATGAGATGGGGGGAGATGGGTGGTAGGGGAGGAGGAGGGAACGGGGAGGGGTGGAATTGGTCAAAGTTGGGGGAGGTGTGAGAGTAAGAGAAGTGCATGCACACAGAGAAGAAGAAGAAGAAGAAGAAGAAGAAGAAGAAGAAAGAAAAGGAGAAGGAGAAGAAGAAGAAGGAGAAGGAGAAGAAAAAGAAGAAGGAGAAGAAGAAGAAGAAGAAGAAAGAGAAGAAGAAGAAGAAGAAGAAGAAGGAGAAGAAGAAGAAGGAGAAGGAGAAGAAGAAGAAGAAGAAGAAGAAGAAGAAGAAGAAGAAGATGTTACTTCATTTTTCACGAAAATCATCATTTTTTGACTGCGTCCAGAACGCTTGATTGATTTTTATTTCTTTCGGCTCAAATTACTCATAGCGATGCCACCTTTCAGAATATGTTACGTGCGATTCAAAATTTTTTGTATTTTAGTAGTTCTGTACCCCCAGAAAATGGACTTTGATGGTTCATAAGAGACTTGTAATGTCTTTATGTCTTTTACTTTTTTTTAACATGGCCAGAGACACTACCGTGTTTCCTGATAGTAAAAGATGCGTTTCGCAGGTTTCCTCCATGTCCAGATCCATTCTGGAATGCCTATATATATATACAATAGTATTTATTATAATTCCTGTTTTAACCATCGCGAGCGTGACAATCGACTTTGTGTCCTTTCATTTAACACTGAGCTTGCCCTTCTCTTTATATATGTTCTGTGATGATATTACAATAGATATCAAGTTGCTGTTTCTTCATTAAGTTTAGTTTCTAACAGCATAATCTGCCAATATAGAATGACTGTAGAAATACAATAGAAATTGCATTTTTTAAAAATAAGTATTGTGACAGCAAATACGTAGCAAATATTGGGCAAAGTTTGCCATTTCAAATACTAAAAGACAGCAGAAATCAAGCATGATCTGATCACATTGTAACAGCAAAATCGTGACAAGACTACGGCACGAATTACTACATTAAATACTGGCAGCAAAACTATAGCAAAAATCGAGCACAGCCTATCATCATGATTGCAAAAACGCAACAGAAATCGCGTACAATCTGTCACATGTACTAACAGCAAAATTACAGCAAAAATCGAACACAGCCCGTCATCATGATTACAAAAACGTGGTAGATATAAAATGCGATCTGCCTTATCACCTAATGAAGGCAAAAACGCAGCAAAATCTTACATCTGTCATCGCGTATAATATATAAAAAATATATAAAAAATTCAGCAAAAACGTTACGTTTAATTTATAGGTTATGTATAAAAATATATTAATATTTTTAAGTTATTGAAAGTACAAATAAGTTTCCGCTATTTTTATCAAAAATTAAGCATTTATTGTGAAAGAACGGTACATAATGTTTTATTCAAAATAATGGCCATCGCTAGCCACTACTTTTTCCCATCTTTCTGGTAGCATGTGGATACGGTCGGAAGAACGCTTCATTTTTTGAGGCTATCCAATCATCGATATAATTTGGTATTTTCATATAATATGAAATGCTGCTCAGACAGGCCATGCATCATCGACCGGAACAAGTAGTCAGAAGGAGCAATGTCTGGAGAATATGGCGTGTGGGGTAGAACTTCCCATTTGAGTGTTTCTAAGTAGGTTTTGACCGGCGCCGCAACATGCGGTCGAGCATTATTATGCAGGAGAATAATTTTGTCATGCTTGGAGTAGTAGTGGGCGCGTTTTTCCTTGAGTGCTCGGCTCAATCTCATCAATTGTGTTCGGTAGAGAGCCCCAGTAATGGTCTCGTTCGGTTTGAGCAACTCATAATACACGACACCAAGCTGATCCCACACAACATGAGTTTTTTTCCATATGAATGTTTGGTTTGGCTGTCGATGTTGAAACATGGCCAGGTGGTCCCCATGATTTCCTCTTCTTTGGGTTATCGTAATGAATCCATTTTTCATCACCAGTGACTATACGATGAAAAAAACCCTTTCGTTTTATGCCGGCAAGCAGCATTTCACATGTGAAAAATCGGCGTTCAATGTTTCTCGGCTTCAGTTCATATGGAACCCAATTCCCTTGCTTTTGAATCATTCCCAATGATTTCGATACGATATGAAATTATTTGTTGAGTCACTCCTAATGTAAGTGCAAGTTCTTTTTGCGTTTGACACGAATCTTCATCCAATAATGCTTCTAATTCCGCGTCTTCATACACTTTCGACCTTCTGCTACGTTCTTTGTCTTCGACGTCAAATTCACCGTTCTTAAACTTTTGAAACCACTCACGACAACTTCTCTCACTTAAAGCAGCATGATCATATGCTTTTACAAGCAATCTATGAGCCTCAGCTGCAGATTTCTTCAAATTAAAGAAGTAAATCAAAAGTTCCCGCAAATGACGCTTATTCGGCTCAAAACTCGACATTTTCGTACAAAAAAAAATATATGATGCTGATACAAAATCGCTAATATTTCAAGGTTATGGTGTTGCTGGTATGGCTGGTTGTCCAATCTTACGATATGTCGTTTTACATCAAACAATTTTAACTTTAATAGTTTATTAGTGATTCCGTCTTTTGCAAACAGCGGAAACTTATTTGTACTCCCAGTAGAAAAATAAATATACGTTTTTTTATTAGCACATTATTTAATTTATATTAATAAACATAAATTTCTAAAAGGAATATGTGACATTGATGGATTTAAACTAATATCCATAAAGAAAATGATATCGAATGATTCCGAGAAACTGTGATTTATTATCTTGTGAATGCCGACGATGTAGTTGGCTGTACGTCTCGTTTCGGACTCTCCTCTTCTCTTTTCGGTAGCTTCCAAACTTACTACTAGCATCACAGATGTTAGGCGTTCGAGAGGAACCAACGCAAATTAGCGCGAAATTTCGTACATTCCAGCCATCTTGAAGTACTCACTTCAACAATTACATAATGAATAATGACAACATAATAACATGGATGTAGTTTATAGTAACGGCATTGAGTTGAATTTAATCACGTGAACAAAATACAATATAACTTAGATATAAAGAAAGTTTTTGCTCTTTAGTTGCAACGCAAATGAGGCTACAAATAAATACGTTAGCATATAACAGTTGACTGATAAGCTATATATCTTCGGTAACGATCGCTATATAATTCTCCCAGCAGTTTTAACGATATCACTCTTACTAACCCATCAGAACTAAGATGCAACTCGCAAATCTCTTACCCATATGCCATTTTAAGAGGGATAAGGTTTCATCGCGAATTAATCTTTCCACTTCTATTTCGACGTTGCACATAGCTGTCTTCCATTTCGCGTCTGGAAGACGTAATTCATCGACCAACGCTTCTAAAATAATTGCTGCATTTGCGACAGCAATATGATTGTGGGCAAGTCAAGTAGCTTCCAGCATCGCAAGGGGGGGGGGGGTTCCTATTAAAAAATGCTCAGGTGTTAAAATGTCCAATTCGTCTGAGGCGTTGCTCAATGGACACAACGAAATTTAATATCGTCTCAATTTGAGAGAGGACGGTGTATAATTCTTCGAATGACAATAGCGTGTTGTTAATTATAGATGAGTTTTAGACGCTCTTTACCCCGCTCTTAAGATGAGTTTTTACGCTCTTTACATTTGCTTCCAGCATTTGCTTACATTTGCTTAGACCTCCTATGTGGGGGGAATGTAGTGGAACAAACTTCCACAAGATATCTTAATTGGATGCAAAGTCAGTAATTTTTGCTTAATTTTCGAGATGTGACAGAAATTCCCCGATTTGCCTCAAGATATTCCCAATTCCAAAGAAATTCTTGCCGTTATCTAACAAAAAAAATCGAATCACATTTTCCTCGCTGAGATACAAATCTTTTGAGCGTATTTAAAAATTAATTTAACATTTCAGATGTAAAATTTGATACTTATTCTAGATGAATGGCTTTCGTAGCTATATAGACAAATAAATATAAATAGGCCTTGCCAAATTTGTTTCTTGAGGTTTTAATATTTACTAAATGACTCGGCATAGTTGACTCCGGCTTAAACACTCTAGATGGAGTAACTCTACAATGCTGGCAAGTCTCCCATTTTTTTGTACCGGACTATGATATGATATATGAGGACATATTCGAAAACATAAAACACATTTATTAAGTACGTGTTTTATTGTGTTTTTTACGAATTATCCAGGTCCATGAAGCGTGACTAAGAGTAACTGTGAACCAATATGGAAATTGTTCGAATGCTGGTCTCGAATAATCGAATGTGTTGGTGAATGCTTCTTGTTGATGCAATTTTAGTAACGCAATCATGCCCTTTGTAATTCTTCAACGATCCATGAACTAATGAAGACTATGTTTTTGATGCTACGCAATTCGTTTTAAATCTACGACAGATTGCGGTAACTCTTTTTAATTTGATTAACGAAGAGTATCGATCAAATATGTTGAGTGAATTAACGTTGAGTAAATTGAATGATTGAGTACGCATTTCTGGAACTTCTGTTGGCAATTGCACGATGGATCTTGGCCATTGGACCGGAGTTTTCTTCAGCCATGATGAACCTTTCCACAATGTAGCGTCGATTAATTGTTCTGGTAGGAGACCTCTGGAGATTAGATCAGCAGGATTATTCTCAGAAGACACATGTGCCCTCTCTCGATTGTCCGTTGATCTTTGAATCTATTCTGCTATTCGGTTTCTAACGAATCCATCTTAACGGCCTTGAATCCAGACCACAATTTCCGAGATTGTCTAAAGATAACGTTGTGAAATCGTACAAGTGAGAGATCGCGTTATCCTTTGCAATAAATTGACCAGGAGTAACCTGTTTCCAACTCCCGTTTCGGGAGACTGATCGTTTTCAGGAGCACTATTTGTGACTTCGCAGTTAATAATTGAACGTTAATTGTTCCCTCATTGTCAACGGAGCAGAGATAAATATAAGCTCCGAAGGATCCGGATAAATAGAGATTTCGTAAATTGCTTGAAATGCATCACAGAAATCTGAATTTGTATTTGTCGCTAGGACTGTGGAGTATAACATGTCGTGGTATCACAATACGATTGATGACTGACAACTGCTGACAATAAGATGCCCATACGATTCTAATCGTTTCTGATATCGGAGCATCCCAGTCTAGTCTTTGTTGCTATACGTTCGTTATAAGAATTATTTCAGGAATTCGAGGCGATACATCCCCAAGCTGCTACAGATATAAATCGCGACTTCTATGTCGATGACATAATCATTGGAGATTCATCGAGACAAGGGATTCTAGAGATCAAATCGCAAATTGCGAACATCTTAAAAACAGCAAAGTCCGAGTAGACAAAATTTCGATCGAATATCTCACTCGATCAAGACAAATGTTTGAAGCATTATGGCCTTACAGACACCGAAGTACTAGGTTTGTTATGGCAATTTATTTCAGACTCGTTGAGATACGAGGCAACTTGCAACTCCACGCCGGAAATTATTACTAAGCGGATCATATTGTCAATGATTATCCAGATCTTCGACTCTTTTAGGAATGTGTCGCCTCGAATTCCTGAAATAATTCTTGCAATGAACGTATGACCAAGAACGGTGCTGATGCAGTTCCATAAATGACCGTGTTTAGGTTGTATATTATTGCTGGATCTTTCGGATTGATTCTTCATTATATGCATTGACACAGTCGGTGTTCTGACTTGACCATGATTTGTCTATACATCTTGACAATATCGCCTGTCACATAATATATATATATACTGCCGAAATCATAATAAAGTGTCGAACTCGGGTTGAATAGTAGGATTCACCAATAGACGTTTAAGGATTTTTCAAACACCTTGGAGGCGTCAAAGGATCACTCGGAGTTTTGTTGATGTTGATTCCTCTTTCAAGACTGCGTGCGTTGTGCGAAAGATAATTAACCTTCATGTCCTTGGTATCGAGCAATACAGACATGACCAAGCTTGATATATTTGATATATTCCATAAAACTGATGGATCTGCAATTGAGGATCCTTTTGGAATGTGCGCTTTAGATAACGCAATCGCTTGAGTGCATTGACGTTAGATTCCCTGAGGATACTTGGGTCTTCACGGAAGGATAATGATACCTCAAATCTGCCATTGATTGCCCTCTTGCTCATTTCGGAAAAGTTCCTCGCACTTGGCCTCTTCTTTAGAAATGATCTTCATATCTGCATATCTTCCTTGCGCCAGAATCTTTCAATTTTAATGAAGTTTATCATTCTAAATGAGTCCACAGATGATAACGTTGTTCTGAGATTGTGAATTGATTGATAACTCGAACTGTCTATAACAGCCCAACTGTAACATTGGTTGTTTGGCTCCCAATTGAATCCTCTTGGCATTAAGTGTATCCCAGAAGATTATTGTGCCCAATAATAAGTCGATGTTCTGTGGTTTATGGAATGTTGGATCTATCAATTCGATACATTATGGAAGACTTAAAGCCTTAGCATTAACTGGCAAGAATAAGCTGCGTCATTTTATTGACAACAAGGAGATTAATATTACTATCTCGTTTGTCGTGATCGTGGATGCTATAGTAGTTTGAGTATAGTAGTTTCGATTATTAAGACATGACATCATATGTTTAATTTTGTTAATTTTATTGAGCTTTAATCGTTGACACAGAGACTTGGTAACAAAATTTGATTGTAATCCATTGTCTAATAAAGCGCGAGCTTTGTGAAACCTTCATTGTTGCGAATATAAACTATTGCCGTTGATAAGAGAACTTCCGAGCTAGATTTACAAGGACTTGTTGACTTCATGGAGATTGTGATCGATTTCTTGCAAGTTTGATTACTTGTGTCACTTGTGTTTACTGAAGTATTGGTAGGCAGAACTAAATTTTTGTCGGAATCATGCTGACTTGTCCGTGTGAAGCAGCGTGTGGTGCTTCTTTGTACAGTGCTTACACATAAGAGAAGTGCATTTTTGTAATACGTGATTTGGAGATAAGCAATTATAAGCATAAGTTTAAGCTTTTGATTTCATTACGCCGTGATTCTACCGACAGTTCCTTAAAAATTTTGCATGCCTATATTCTATATATGCGCCTACAGAGCACACTCAACTGCTTCACTGGTTACGACATGCGCAAGCGCCGTGTCTTGATTTTTCGTATTAATCCGATTTGATTTTTGAGTCGACATCTTCGCTTGGATGACCTTTTCGCGTGTCGGGTGAAGAGTCTCAACGAACTGGCATCGTGTGTCAAGGAATTCTATGAGTTATTTAATCGTTGATGCCTTCTTCTGCATTACCTGTAGCTCTCATTTCTTTTTCGTCGTGGGATCTAGTTTACTCGTAACCAAATAAATAATAAGTGTATCTCACTTGTCAACCGATTCCCTTAGTTGCAATAACACTCGCAAATGTTTTTGAAAATTATCTGATAATACTCGTAACATTTCTGCCAATTCCTTTAGAATTGGTATTAGTATTAAACAATTCATGGTGATATACAGTTAAGCATAAGGTTTGAAACTTCTTAGTTAACAAGTGCAATGGAATAATTGATCGTTTGCAATGAATGTATTACTTGAGCAGCAGAGCCTGACAATGCAGAGCCTGACAATGCAGATTTCAAATAATGGAACTTCTGAACTGAATAGTTGACTGTTGTCATGAATTAAAGCCTTGAATGTATCACAAAATTGCTGCCATTGTTCATTATTTCCACTAAATTTCCAAAGATTGGCAGAGATATCACGGGCAGTCGTACGATGTTTGATTTGCTATTGCGTTTGTGGCTTATGAATTTACCTGAACGTTTACTATTAGTATTAATATCTTCGAACCTTTCTCGTTTTGCGACCTCAGATTTGGGAAGAAGCTCGTTAATTTTTGTTTATATCATATTAAACTCGCCCCATAGCATATTATGTTTTTCTAATTTCGCTTCTAACAATAGCTTGTTATCATTACTGTCCGCGTAAGCCTCGAGGAAAGTCTTAAATCTAAAGTCACGTGTCCTTTAAGTGTCGTTCATTTCAAAATTTCTAGATCTGAATTGTGATCACGTTATAATACGGATCTTAACCTACTAATGTACGCAAAACTTATCGACTGTAACGAAGTAGTGTTGTAGTGGCGGCGCATCTGTGTGACGATCCAAGATGATGTCGTGGACCTGTTCTCAAGATAACAAGTCTCAAAGAGGGCGGTAAGATGGCAATTTTTGTCTGGAAGGAGACAATTCTCGCTGAAGAAGATAATATGGCGGTTCTCGATCCTCGGTCTTGAGTGTAAGACGACAATGGAATGTGAATGGAGAATGCGTTGTCTCAAACTTGTTTGACTTTCAGTCGAAATGCCCAGATTTTGCTGAAGGGCTTGGCGTCCTTCGCAAACGTGGTAATGAAACAGTGATGAGCTTCTAGAATTTTCCGACACTCGTTTTTTCGAATGTCATCCGATTAATTACGGTAATAATCTATATCCGGCTTGAAGGACCAATTTTGGTGGGTTTAAACTAATATCCGTAAAGAAAATGACATCGGACGATTCCGAGAAATTGTGATTTATTATCTTATGAATGCCGATGATGTGATTGGGTGTACGTCTCGCTTCGGATTCTCTCCTTCTCGGTAGTCTCGAAACTTACTACTAGCGCTACAGGCGTTAGGTTCGAGAATAACCAACGCAAATTAGCGCGAAATTTTATACATACATATATTAAAACACACACACACACACACACACACACACACACACACACACACACACACACACACACAACATAAACATTATAACGTACATATCAAACTATTCGTTGTAATTGCAATATTCAGAGATATCAAAAGATTTGCGAGTCATCGGATCTAATATTATTAGAGAATTTTTGCAATAGCATTGGTTCAGATCTGGTGAACGCTAAGTCACATTGTTTTTTTCTTAATTAGTTGTTAAGAAGAAAATAACGTGACTTAGCGTTCACCGTATCTGGATTCACGCTACTGCAAAAATTCCCTTTTATTAAAACCGCCGAACAGATGCTTAGGGTGCTTTCACATGGACTGATATTTTTCACATTACGTGATATGCCAGTAAGTTAATGCGATAATCAACGTCTCGCTTGCTTGGAAGTAATAGATATATAATTTCCATCGTGCAACAAAAGTTGAACTCAATCCAATTTTTGCCGCGCGGCGGAAGTAGTATTGCGTTATTTCTAGAAGTTTTACATAATGAAGCCGATTTAAAAACAATGAATGATTAGCTAGTGGGACAACTTCCGTTGCGCGATAAGCATTGCTGCGTTCTGTGTGCAGAGGAAATTAGAAGCAACTTCTGTAATTGAACTGAAAAAGAACAAGATATTAAAAATAGTTCGTTATATGTATCAAGAATCATCAAAAGTGAATATTTTGTACTTAATATGACACCATTTCATGGAAAAAATATTAATGTTAACAATTTAGTACGGTTACAATTTATTTGAGTTATAATATATGTTATAATGCTAAGAAATTATGTATAAAAGCATTTTATAAAAAAGCTCTTTATAAGTAAGAGAAATCATATAAAATATTTCCTGTTTGTTTTAACAAAAACATTTTTGTTTACAATTTTCTATACATTATTTTTTAGTATTGTTGTATTTTTTAGTATTGTTGTGTATAACCAAGTTAAAAATAATTAATTTTTTAACTTAACTTTTGACTTTTTAATTTAGCTACTATTCTGATATCTTTACATTTTTGTACTTATTAATTACAAAAAGAAAAGAACGTTTTTTACATACAATAAATTAATCATCTTGTGGCTCATCGTGTGATGAGTTCATATTAGATTCGTTTTTTTCTGCATTTGCGTCATCATCATTTTCTTTTTCACTTAAATTATCTTGTACGTTATCATTTCCATTATTTTCTCTTTCCTGATTCCAGAATCACGTTCTGACTTGACGCTCTCTTTTATGTACGCGGGTACTAATCCTGTACTTCTGTTTCGCTAATCACAAAGCCTCTCTCATACATGCTTGGAACTCTATTCTGATCAGTTTGTTGAAATGTCGACTGTTACAAATGGCTCTCATTTATTTTAAAGCAAAAATACAAATAAAATAAGAGCAAATACACATATATGTACATATAAGCGTTTGCGGATGTATTGTAGTACAACATAGTTGTATGTAGTATGTAGTACATATAACAAGAATGTACTATGTGTTTATATGGTATATAAATAAATGTATCACATAAATATATATTGATATTTTATATATAATATTTAATTTTACAAATAATCTTAAAGCTTAATCTATATTATAGATGTATGTATATTCATATAGTAGTACATACTACATGCACACACATTATATTCTTGCACATATTATACACACACATTATATTCTTGTACTATATGCTAACACTATACGCTGAACTACATATTCGCGCTTAGTAAATTAAAAGCTATAATGGTAAACAGGAATTAAAGAAAAATAAGTTGTACGTGTAATAAACTAATGTTTTATTACGCAAAAATTATTTATAATTTTATTATAAACAATGCTACAGACATTACGTATTTGTAATATGATCATCTTCAGTATGTAGATGAATATAGAGAAATAACAAATAGCTGCAATATATAAATACATATATATGTATAT
>NW_017259550.1:185401-190484 GCF_001594045.1 Atta colombica
CCATTTCAACGTTTCCAAGTATGTCTTGATCACTTTCGCAACATGGGGTCGAACATTGTCATGCTGCAAAATCACTTTATCGTGTCTCTCGTTGTATTGTGGCCGTTTGTCTTTCAATGCTCGGCATCAATTGCGTTCGATATCGATCGCCTGTGATTGTTTCAGTCGGTTTTAACAGTTCATAATACACTACGCCGAGCTGGTCCCACCAAATGCAGAGCATGGACGTCAAAATCACCGTTCTTGAAGCGTTGAAACCACTCACGACACGTTCTTTCCCTAATAGCGGCCTCACCATAAGTATTTGGGAGCATTCGATGAGCCTCAGCCGCAGATTTCTTCATATTGAAGCAAAAAATTAAAACCTCCCGCAAATGACGAGAATTTGGCTCGTAAACTGACATTTTCAATCGAGAATAACTTTATGATGCAGACACAAATCGACTAATGTTTCTATGGAGTTATGTTGACAGATGCCCAAGTTTATTGTATGACGTCTATGATCTATTTATTTCGACTACCACTTACCGCTAAAGCCAACTATAGGAAAACGGCGGAAGCAAAGTTGTACACCTAATAGCCTATCTTACGATTATCACAAGCAAATATATTGATAAGTGAAAATTAACAATCGCTACAGTTATAACAACCGTAGCCATTTTTCCGTATAAAAATTGGAGCGAAAATGGAAATCGGAGCGTAGGTCGCGAATGTAATGTATGTTTTTATAACAATATAACATATAAAACCGTCATTTTCTGAAATGTTACATATCACGAAAATGTATACATAAATTGTGCATAAAGCTATGAAAAAAATTATGTCCGACATGAATAATAAACGTGTTTGTATTTTTCATTGATTGATTAATCGCATTATGCGAAAATACAACTTTGTTTTGTGAAAGCTATATATTTCCACATTATATAATCACCGATGAATTTAAAAAGCTCGTCTTCATTTATAGTTAAAGAATATCAACAAAACTACGTTAAAGTTATAGTTTAATGCGTCATCTACACTACATGGAGTAAGAAGTAAGAGTAAAAAATTGACCAATTACAGTCAAATGTGAGAAGAACAATCGATTGTAAATGATCAATTCCTTATTCTAACGATAAGAATGTGCGAAAAAAACGAAAACAGACACGAATATATCAAATCATGGTGCTTCCATGCTTAGAAGCAGATACGAGAACAAAACACGAAAATTCGCAAACGATATAATGCCGACACGTCCGCCTCTCTGCCTCGGGAGAATCCAAGACGCTAAAGTCGCGCTTTTCCAGTCGGACCGTATGGCCCTTGTGACGGACAAAAAACGTCACACGTATAACAGTTTTACAAATTAAAGTAAACGTAATTAGATATGGGAAAAAGTTCGTTGCGTTTTTTTAATGCCATCTAACGAGAAAAACGCCACGAACTTTTTCCCACATAATAATTCTATTTAATGTTCATAAATGTTACAGTAACATTAAATAATGTTATTTTTAATAATCATATAATATTATCAGGAATAGACATAATCATCTATTAATATTTCAAGAATATTACATAATATTTTATACTATTTTAGTAAAATTTTTAAAATGTTACACATTTAATATTCTGATGATATGCCTAAAATATTATTTAATATTAAATGATATTATACGCCTATATTTTTCTAATGTATGAAAAAAAGACATATATATATATTTTTTATCTTGCGCGTTGTTAAGACGTATTCTTTATAAATTATATTTTACTAATACAAGTCTATTCAGTTGGGTTAATTATAAAAGTAATACAATTTTTTTAATAATAGTTCTTGTCTATTATTTTCTCCAATGAGCTATCATTTATTGGCATTTATTGACACACACACAATTGGAAAATATTCTTATTGATCTCGTAGTGCAGAAGAAAAAATAAAGGACAAGTAATAGAGAAGGACGAAAAGGTATAGATGAAAGAATATGCAAAAAGGAAGTATTAAAAATATGTTTTTCAATTTTAATTGTTATTATTAAAAATATGTAATTGTATAACATGGAATCATTTACTTTGAAACATTCTATTTCGCGAAAGCGTTTGCAAAATTTGTGCATAAAATAAAGAAAACAAATAATTTACATTCTAAAAATAACTTCAAAAAATTGCGAAAAACAATCACTTATTAATGATCTTGATGCTTCTGTTTCGAACTTACTTTAAATGTTTCTAATGTTATAGTGCCCCCCCCCCCCAAATCTTTCACATGCAGAATGTATTTTGATTACAGTCTTTAATCTTGATGTCCAAAATAATATTGATGATATCAAAAATAATATGCTTGCTATTAACATTGAAGATGAATTGTCAGAAATATATAACGATACTTATTCTGATAATAATTCATCTTTTGATAGTATTATCTCAATTGAGCCATTATTTTAAGACAAATTGGCATCCAGCATTATTGAGAATAATTTTAGTCATGTGCAAACTAATAATCTCCTATCTCTTCTACGAATACATTCTTGTTTTCATCATTCATAAAATTTTCAAAAAATTTACGAAAAGATGTGAGAATGTTTTTGAAAACTCCGCGAAATAAAGTTGTTATATCAAAAATAGAACCAGGCGAATATATCCATTTTGATGTAGAAGTAGGTATTTCTAGTGTTCTTTGTACTTTTCAATTACGTCAATTCCCAAATCAATTAAATATAGATTTTAATACCGATGGTTGTTATCTAGACAGATCAGGAAGTATTTATATTTGGTCAATTTAGTGTAGGCTTGTAAATATCAAGTATATAAAACCAATATATAAGGATGTTTCAAAACTAAATTTATTTTTTGAAAACTTTGTCGTAGATATTAAGAAGATAATGTCTAATGAAGGTGTATCTTACTTGAAAATTACTTACTGGAAATTACTGAAAAAATTTCCAATATGTTTAAGAAGTTTCATAGCTAACGCACCAGTTCAGCTTTTGTTCTCAATCATTGAAACTATACATCGTCTAATCAACCATGCTCTAAATGTAAAATTTCTGGTATGCGATGAAGGTCGTTATGTTTTCCGTGTAAATCTCATATTCTTCATATGGATGAAGAGTATATCGCATATGTAGATGATGATCACCATAGAAATGGCAATAGTTCATTATCGATGTTATCAATAGGAATGGTTTCGCAGGTTCCATTTGAGTATATGCATCTTTTATGCCTGAGAGTTATGAAAAAATTATTATCTGCGTAGGTATATGAGAAATATTCACGATTTTCAAAGTTGCCTGCAAGAACTATTACTTGTATAAGCAAACGATTGGAAATACTTAAAGATTATTGTCCATCCGATTTTGCAAGACGTTCTAGGTCACTTGATGTGTGTATGAAATATATAGTAAAGCCACAGAATTTCGCCAATTTTTATTATATACAGGCCCAGTAACGTGCGGTATTGTACAACAGGAAATGTACACACACTTTTTATTTTTACTTGTAGCAATAAGAATTTTAACTTGCGTATCACCATCAGAAGCGTATTTAATTTTACAGATCATGCTTTGAAAAAATTTGTTATTAGATCCGAAAATTTGTATGGTCCAACATTTCTTTATAACATGCATACTCTTATTTACCTTATTAATGATGTGCGATTAATGATATGTATTAGGTCCTCTTGATTTCTTTTCTGCTTTCGCAAAAATGACAATATTTAGGAAATTGTGTAGAAAACCTGATCTTCCTCTTTAACAGATTTTCCAATAGAAATGAAAGCAACTTGTAATTGACCATTGCAATATTGATACTTCTATTAATGTATTTATGGAGCATAATTCAGGTCCTCTCCCACACAATACTACTTACAATCCTCGTCAATATCATAAAATTAATTTTAATGGAATTTTATTCACCACAAATACACGTGACAATTGTTGCATCTTATATGATGGATCTATTTGCATTGTTATTAATATTTTCATGGCCAATATTATTTGGTGGAAAACAAATTTTTACAGATACATGACTCTTGCAATATTGTTTTTTTATCTTCAGCGTTAGACATCTTTAAATGTTCTGAATTGAGTTCTCGTATTTTTTCCATTAATATTAATAAAGTGCAAAATGTTATAACATGCCTTTCTAGAATCATATATCTGTGAATGACAGTAGTGATGACGAAGATTATACAGAAACTTCGCAATATAGTATAGTAATAATATAGTATATTACACATAATAAAAACTTAAAACTTACATTCTATTATGGAATATTGCAATTGTCATTGCTACTTGTATATTATTTTTTATTTTTTGATTTTAGCACAGTTTTAATATTTTCAAATTGTTTAAATTTTTACGTTAGATCAGTTTTTTTAATAAGTTAAATATTGATCCTTTTTTGTATTACATAATACATACAATGCTTGTTATTTTGATTGATCATAGCTAATCGCTCTGAACAACTTGCAATAAATATAGAATACAGTGATATCTATTCACAATACAATGAGTTAATAAAAAGTTACGTAAAAAAATAGAAATAATAGAAAAAAAATTTTCATTTTTATGAAATATTACTTTGATAAAATTCCAGATGTATGTAACGTTTTCACTTCGACGTTTGATATGTTTATGATGACATAATGTTTTGCGTATTCATCTTCGAATATTATATTAGACTAAAGTATAAAGTGCACATCCTCAACGTAAAATTTGTACTGCAACGCTGGAAAAATGTTGCTGAAATTATTCCACGTTTTGGAATACTTTTCAACAAAATTTCAGCATTTCAACAATTCAAATTTCAATTTAATTTCAGCAATTTTTAGCTGAAAAATCCATTTTCGACAAAGTTTCAGAAAAATTTTACCAAAATTTTTAGACAAATTCCAGCAAGAATTTCAGAGAAATTTCAGAAAATTTCAGAGAAATTTCGATTGGATTTCAGTGATTTTTCAGTATATTAGTTGAAAAATTCAGTGAAGTTTCAGCAAATTTTCAGCAATTTTGCTGAAATGTTCCAAAACGGAATAATTTCAGCGAAACTTTCACCAGGGTATATATATGTGTGTGTGTGTGTGTGTGGGGGGGGGGGGGGGGGGGGG
>NW_017259550.1:190511-201985 GCF_001594045.1 Atta colombica
GTGTGTGTGTGTGTGTGTGTGTGTGTGTGTGTGTGTGTGTGTATATATATATTTAGCGAATATATTAATCGCGGGAGTTTTAGAATTTCTTGAATTTTTGCTACATTTTTTATATTACATGACGACAGATTATGCGCGATTTCTGCTGCGTTTTTGTCTTCAACAGCTGATAAAGCAGATCGCAACATATATATGCCGTATTTTGGGCAGTCACAGCGTGACGGCACGCTGTGCTCGATTTTTATTTTTTTCTATCAGTATTTGATATACAATAATAAGTCGTGTTATATTACCATTCTACCGCTATATTACCGTTCTCAAATTTGTCAGATTTCTACATTAACTACATTTTGCTAACTTAATATGACATCATGCCAAATCTAGCCAACCTAGCTTTATTTTTTGTTTATATATTGTGCCAACATATAATGTATGAATTTTGTTCTATTTACGCCGAATATATTTTGCTCAATTTCTAACACTTTTTAAAACATGTTATAATGTATATCTATTATATGATGTATATCTATATTTATCTGTTAAATTTAATTTCGAATAATAACAAAAAGCGCTTAGTTTCTTTGTCTTTTGACATTCTGACATGCGGTATCATTTGCATTATACTCTCTCACAGTAAAGATTTGTCTTGTATCAAGAAATAGTTAACTGTCTCTAAATTCTATACTTTGCATTCGTAATAGATTTGTTGCAACATATATAACTTATATTTGCCTTTATGACTAATGTAAGTATTGCATAATCTTTATTCTCTATTCCTTTATAATTATGTATATACAACTTCATTTAATTTCATTAATTTGGTTATAAAAAACTGAAAGCGATTTTATTTATATTTTGTTTGTGCTTTGGTTCAATTTATATATATATGTATATACATAAATTTAAAAATTATCATTGTTTTACCTATATAGTTTTAATTGTTAAAGATATATTTAAGTTATAATCTGTAATATCTTAGCTTTATTTGTATAGCTTCAATTTCTGATGATATTTTTATTTTTATTTTATTTAGTTTATCTATCAATATTATTAAGGATCAATATTATTCATCAATATTATTAAGAATGTATACAACCATATATATATATATATATACATATATACAAAACCATCTTATATAATTTGACATCAAGCTACATCAATAATACAACTGAAATTTTCTTCTTTTATTCATATTGACTGTTCTTTTTCGCTATTAATCGATGAAGTGGTTTGGATTCACGATTTATCATTACATCGTCTATTATTTAACAAAATTGACTAAATATAATATGGTTATATTATACCGTTTATTGTTAACTCGAAGGTGAGATAATCCTTATAAATTTATTATATCATCTATTGTAACTCGAATGAAATGATACTCATAATATGTTAATGTAATTTTGACATATAGGGTAATTATGTATTTCTGCGGCTGAGGACTAAATATATTCGAAATGTATCGGTGAAATTTATCGTCAAAAAATATAATTTGTGAATAAAAAATATTACTTTGTTATATCTAACTATAGCTCATTGAATTTGTTGACCTGAGTTTACTATTTATTAATTTGTTATAAATTATACGAGGGAAAAGAATTGAGATTATTTTATGTTGTAACATTTGTTTTAGATTTTATTTTTTGGTACATTGTATATTATATCAGGAAACGTGGTAGAGCATCTTCCGTCAAGTATATTTTTGAATTGTATATACATTATATATGTTATATCGCTACATTATGTCTTGCATGAAAAATTGAATCTTGACAAAATAGAAGTTAGTTTTCACATGTGATATAGTTCATAATGTGATAAATAAAAAAATATATAGAACACAAATAATTAAAAGGTCAATAATGGACAGTTTTTTAACTATATAATCCTATATTACATTTTATCCGAGATACCGAAGACTTTTTTAGGATGTTCAACTAACATGCGGACATTGTCTGAATGTCCTCAGGACATCCCTCTGGAGATCTGAATTGTGTATGGCCAGGTGTATCAATAGAGATGCTTTGTGAGGCGATTTTACTTTTAATCAAGAACTATCCATCATTTGATACTCATCGTGTGTGTGTGTGTGTGTGTGTGTGTGTGTGTGTGTGGTGTGTGCGTGTGTGCTTGTGTGCGTGTGTGTGTGTGTGTGTGTGTGTGTGTGGTTTGTGTGTGTGTGTAATGTGAATAAAAAAATGTTACATTATATATATAATATAACATTTTTTTTATTCACATTATAAGTTACAACATATGTGAGAATTTTATTTCAACGGGACTCAATTTTCTTTATACTTTATAATTATATAACAGGTCCCATATAGGGACGCTTTGCGTACAGCACCGTGTCAAGATCGGTCACGTGGTCAATGACATTTCTTGCGCGTGCGCACGAAAGTGGAGAGTTCCGTCTCATTTATCCGGTACGATTTTGTTATCGTTCGCTTGACGCTCGAGTCAACTCGCTCATTTACTCCGCACTCGTTCGCAGTTTGTTTTGAGACGTGAGACAATGAGGTTTGCGGATGCTTGCAATATTTGCACGATCACGATTCGATATCACAACAAGCCTGATCAAATCGCTTCCCGTCTGCGTTTTCTATCTCTTCGCAACAGAAATCAGCCCAAATGCATTTCATTTTTCTGGTGCAGCAAATGAAAACAGAATAGTATTGCGTCCATAGCTGACGCAGGATGAACCTTTAAGTTGAAGAAGAAAAGGAAAAAAGAGAAGAATATACGCGCGCATTTCAAAGTGGAGAATAACAATTAAAAATAGGAAGAAAGGAATAAAAGGCCGGTTATATACGCGTCAGCGAAAGCGAACGAGAAAGATACCGAAGAGATTTGACTTACGAGCGACTCGAAAGTCAAGTATCGAGAGAATCGACGTACAATAACTTATATACAGTGCGAAACAACGAAAGATAATACGAAGTATTCATACCAAAAGAGAATTTCGGACACAAATTACAGAGAACGCAAATGGACGTCCGTAACAAATCCCACGGATTGAAATTATTAGAAATATAATTAAGAAAGAAAAAGAAGGCATTTACCGTCACGTCGTATCGCGTGGCGCAATACGAAAGTGATTATTATTTATGGTGCGTTGATTATTATTTATTTTCCGAACAAGCGATTCTCAAGTTGAGGGAGAAAAAACACTTTCCGTCATTCCGCAAGGATCGATAAAAAATGTGGTGCTCTTCCAGTGAGAGCGCTCAGGAGGAGCGTGCTCGAGGAGCCGACGAGAAGAGATTGCGGAACGATGGGAACAACGACGACAATGACGATGAATTTGTGAAGGATAATGTCGACTCCGGATTTCTATCGGCCAGCAATATGCAGATCAGCGACGAGATTCGTGAGTCTTGTGTCTTACAGTCGCGACAGGAAGACAATTGGCGGATAAATGAGCAAGTCGCATCGGGAGCGACGACCTCGGTATCGCTGTTATCATCAACGATGGCGGCAGTCGTCGATAGCGGCGTCGTGGACGTCGACCTCAGCGAAAGCCTGAACCAGCTCACCTTGCAAAAGCAGCCCGTTCAACTGCCTGGCTTGAATCCTCTCGCTATTGACAGCGGAATTCAACCCGAGCCCACGACAATCTTTGAACTAATACCCGTAAAATCGAACCAAAGACTAAGGCAACACCAGGATGATCTTCTGTTCAAAGAGCATCAACAAGAAGATGTTAAGAAATATGCAATAATTAACGAGAATACTTGGCAGCTTTACTATATGCAAGACGATGACGGTGACACGTGAGTAATATATTTGTGTTATCTATTATACATTTATCAATTCATGCGAAACGCGAATGAAGGGAACCATATTCGGTCAGGTCTTAGTGTTTAATAATGTATTATGTGAATTTTTACAATTTCCAGTTCAAACTGCGCACCGAAATTATTCGTCGATTTTGAAACATAGTCTTAGATTGAAGCTGGAGTATTACAAAATATTACAAATTAAATCGTCAAGTAATTTAATATTATTGATATTAATAAAGCATCTTTAAAGCACTGTAATTTATTGCTTGTTAGCATCAATAATATTCAATGACTTGTCAACTTAATTTCTGATATTGCATTTGTGCAAGATTATTTCAAGATCAACAAATAATCAACGTGGAATTTATTTGGGTATTTAAAAAATTATATTATAAAAAAAGCATAAGACCTTAATCAAAAATGACTTTCTTCTGCACTAAATTCCTTTAAATTTCCATCCCTCTCTTTTATTTTGTCACAAATATTCAAATTTGACCATTAACATTCTATTATATTGTCTTTCTTAGATTATCTAATGTTATTATCTAATGTGCAATAAATTATTGGGTCATTCACAAAAGTCTGTGCGAATTTTTCGGTAGAGATGTTCAAAAGCTTAGAACTTTTTAGGAGCGAGGAATTAATTATCCAAAAGAAAGAAAAATATTGTTGAACAAAATGATACATATTCTACAGATTAAAATTATTTTTAATCAAAAAAGTTTTTATTTGAATTTTGTTATAATACGGATTTTCTAAGCAACTCAATATTATTATACTTGAAATTATCGGATATTAACATATCAGCTGAAATTGTTTCTAAGCATGGAAACTTAGGCATAATGTTGATAAAATTGCCTAAGATATAATAAAATTTTGTCATGTAAAGATATATATAGCCTCTGTGTTTACTGAGGATAGAAATGCGATATTTGAAAAAATAGAAAATAATTTTTAACAAAGTACATATTGCTGAGCAATTTTTATATTATATAATTATATAAAAATCAATTCTTAGAGGCTGCTTATAAATAGATTATATAAATAGATCAGCCGTTGAAAAATAATGATATTAGCGGAACATTTATATATAATTTATGATACAATTTCGTTTAATAAAGACCGATTTATCCGAAAAATAAAAATAAATAACTTGTCTTTAGTTGATCCTATTAATTTATCCAGTTTTATCGCTAATATCTCAAATTAATTTATATAATAAATATAAAAGATAATGCTTCTATTAATTTCTTCTTTTTATTATTAATATTTCAAATTCGTTTGTCGATAATAGTATCGTAATAATAATTTATGTAATTTGACGAAAAATTATGGACACAGCAAAATTTATATAGCATAACTGCGCTGATAATATATTTTATTAGATAATCTCTTCGGATTATCTAATAAAATATATAGTATTTAGGATGTCGGAACTAATTTTTGAAATCAAAGAAATTTTTCATGTCAATCTCATGTGCGAGATATATTTCCTTAGGTTTATGTTTCATGTAAAGAAGTATAATGGGGAAAAGAATAAAAAAAGTTTTCTATATGTTCTATGTTTAATTTCTATCATACAATATAATAAACTGATCGACGAGTTCAACCTAATTAATAATTGGCTGCGTTCAGCAGAAAAAGCTTTACAATTGTTGTATAATTCTTTAATATGATTAGTTTAATATATTTAGATTCAATGAGGAATTAAGGGCAAAACCAATTATACTAAAGAATTTTACAATGATTGCAAAGCTGCTTTTTCTGCTGAAGGCGTAGCATTGGTCGTGTTTAGATTCAACTGTTATGGAATGGATTCGTGAGTTCTCATTGCTATTGGATAATCTAAAAGAATATATCAATAGCAGCGAACATTCATGGATCCATTCCGTAACAGTTGTGTCTACTGAACACGATCATTGTCTCTAAGAATCGCTTAATTATCAAGTTCAATTTTTTTTTTTTTTATTTTTATTAGGACGCATAATATTTAATCAAGAATTTTTTTTACTCACAGATTCATGTACAAGCATCAACATGCGTTAATTGATTTGTGTTTACATAAATCTAATAACTTATATGTGTATACATACATATGATGTGGCGAAATTTATTGATCAATTCGATTAAGTTTTATTAAAAAATAGTTTTATTAAAAAATTCTTTAAAATTTAGCTGATTGACAACAATAAATTATGATATATGAAAGTTTTATTTAAAAAAAACCTCTTTATATCGAAAAAAAATTTTAACATAATATATTGAAAGAAAATAAATGAGAAATGAAAGAATTATTGAGCTATAAGTATTATATTTTCTCGGATTAAAAATTAAATAATAAGAGCGTTAAGTTATAAAAGTTAGAATGCAAATCTCAAATTTGCATCAATTTACTTTTACATAACGCATTTATTGTCACAGGCAATTGCACATCGCGATCATGCAGGGTTATGTGGAGGCTGCACTTATTTTGATAAGGCTGGCTCCTCATCCGTATCTGTTGAACATCTACAATGATGACTGGCAATCATCTTTACATCTGGCAGTATTGACGAATCAGTCGCTAATCGTTAGACGACTGATTCTGGCGAGCGCAGATCCATCTTTGAGGAATTTCCATGGAAACACAGCTCTCCACCTAGCGTGCATGAACGGGGATCTTGCTTGTGCCAAGGCTCTGACGGATCCATTATCTCCAATGGAGAGGAATAATTTGATACCTGGACAAATAGTACCAGCTTTACCTCAGAATTTAGAGCAACGTAATTATAGCGGTAGGTTCTAAATATTGTTAATATTATTGGTCTGTTCTTCGAAACAGTCACTATATAATTTATAGCGATGAATAATAATAGAGACTAAAAGAATTTATAGCGATGAATAATAATAGGGATTATAGAAGAAGCATTATTTATACACAAATGCCCGCTATATTCATAGTCAGACCCTATATTTAAGACTTTCTTAAAGTTATCTTCAGATGCACTAAGAATTATTTTAGTGGTTACTGAACATCTAAAGTCTGACTATGAATACGGACAAAAATTGAAAAGGAATCATCAGGACAAAACAGTGCGTTCGTAGCTGAAAAATTATGTAAGCGTGAGAAAAAATTCTTGTATGTTTTACCTTAATGATCTGTGATTTTCCCTGTGATTGTACGACAACTATTTAGAAACTTGCAACATAATTGCCATTAATCATCATAATGTGGAGAAAGAATCAAAGAATGTCGTTCACGTGACGATAGTCATAAAGGATGCCGAGCTAGCAGGAAAATCCTAACTGTTTTTACCGCATAGAACAAGTCATCTATATAAGGTTCGCAAATAGCTAACATGGACACGAGGAATCATGTGGGTTTCTTATGATTTCATCACTTTTATTTCGAGGATCACGCTTTATCACAGTTGGAAGTTTCATCGTTTTAGGCACATGGGGAATATTCAATTATTTATGCAAGAAAAAAAAGACATTAATCTGATTGATGTAATTTAAATTTCAAAAATCGCTGTCTGAGTATTCTACATATTTCAGTAATAACTTTTTTTTTGTTAATTCAGAATAATTTGCAATTCTTCAATATTGAGATTATTCAATATCGAGAATGCAAACGATTTATGCATAACTTAAATGATTAAGAACGACACTTTCGCGAGAATAATCTTTGGAGACGCAGTTATAGAAATGAGTATACTCTGCGCACGCACGCACGCATTTTCACGAATTTTTATTTATCTAAAGCCCATTCTACAATTGCGTAAGCGTAGTTGTAAGTAACTGTAAGAAATTATCAATCTTTGTTAAAGAGAGAAGAATATTGATTGGTCAATTCTTACAACTATATACAATTCTACAATAGGCTTAATATATGAAGACTGTAAAAAAGATATTCGTTTAAATATTCAATAGCGTATTTTTAGCGTAATTTTCAATATAGCATAAATTTCAATATAGCATTGAAATATTACAAAAAAAATGTACTTCGACATTGTTGTTATTAATCGCGATTAGTGACTATAAATGATGCGGCATATTCTGACATTTCTTAAATAATTATTGTCGTATTATTGTCATACTCTATCTAATGGACGCGATTCTTTTCGTCATAATAACATAGGAATTCCCCGAATAATGTAAATTGTATTAATATCTTTCATCGATACATCCGTTCATCGAGTTACCATCGGAAATGACTATATTTATTGTCATCACAAATCAAGAATCGAATAAATTGGCAATAAATTGAATATGCGATTTATTGACGTGAACAAATTGAATTTTGAAATCTGCAAAATTTGACATTGTGAGAAAGAGATGCGCATTGTGTAGTACGTAAATTAGAAATTTATATAAAAAAAAAAGAAAAAAAAGAAGGTGTTAGATGCTTTCTATCCTCTTTTAAATCCAAGATTTTACGGTGAGGCGACAAATAAAGAAAGAAAAAAATGACTCTGATCAACAGATATTGTGAAATATTCATGAACTTTTAAAAGCCTTGGAAATCCCGTGTAGCGTCATCGGCGCGTATTTCCACTGCAAGTTCACGCGACGCAGATAACGCACCTATATTATAGGCACGCACGTACATGCGAAGCGTGGTGCACGCTTGTAATGAATTTGTGATTGAATTCGAGGAAGAAACCACGAATGTTCATAAAATTCTATCCACGCGCATTCGTTAGATAACTCGCACTATTCATTCAGATTTACAATTAAGGATAATGACTCGAATGAGTCCTAAGTCCTTCCGCGTGACCGAGAGATCAGTTATTCATTTAGAATAATTGTGTTCCAAGGTCTACTTGTTTTTTTTTTCTTTTTTTTCGAGAAATGCGCTTTTAGTTTTACGATTAAATAATAATTGCCTTTAAAACAAGTGGAAGATAATTGATGATGAATTTTGCAACACGATCATATTAGCTGGAATTAAATAAAATTGATGTTTCCGCGAAAGCAATTTCGCTGCAATTTAATTTATTTCCAAAGGCATGACATTATTATTTCTCCTCGAGAAAAGAGATTATTTTGTTTACAAGACAACTTTCATATAATTGGTTCACATAGTTGGAATTCTTATAAGATTCTTGAATCAAAGTGTAGATATATATTTTTTTTGTATATAAAATTATAAATACATATAATTATTATTACTAATATTAGAGCGATAATAACTATAAAATGGAACTCTCGTAATCATAATTATTTTATAATGAAATTATAATTACGGATATTTTAAATATTTTTCTTCAATGCGCATATATTATTATATATGTATTTACATTAAGAAGTTATAATTACGGAGCTCCATTTTATAGTTATTATCACTCTAATGTTAGTAATAATAATTATATGCATTTATAATTCTGTATACAAAAAGATATATATAGTTGGTCTCGAAAATGACATTATACTAAACATTTTTTGCGCAATTCACATTTTTTACGTAATTCTGTAGTGTGTGAGGGCTATTTTTAGTTGTTAACAATTTTTATCTTCAATTTTATCACAGAAAAACGTTTCGAAATCGATGCAGAGCTCACTTGTCGATAAAAGACCAGAGAATATTTTTCAAATAGTTTAGCGTAGCTAAGCTGTGCGAGAGAAATTGTTTTGTACACACGATGGAATTTGGCATGATCCTATATTATACTTGCATGTGCGCGTGTTACATCATATGACGCGGGCGTGTCAAGACGCCGTGAGATCGGAGCGAGAGAGCAGATGTTCTTGATACTTAAAAATATCTGTAGAACTATAACTTGCATGCTGCTCGATATTCTTGCCTCGTCTCGTTTGGCCGGAAAATCCCACAACGGCATTGATGTTGGTGACTTCTGTTGAACTTTCGCCTTTAAAAATTCAATTCTTCTTCATTAATTCTAGTTTCGCAACAATCTTTGAATTTCCTAATTTAAATAATTAAAATTTGATAAAACATTTTATTTCGCGAGGCAATATATATCTGTTTAAATTTTTTGAAAATACGATGATTTAAACTTATTAGCCTCATCGACGCTAACATTCTTATTTGTAGACGTAAATGTATTATAGATTGATGTATTATAGATAGATAGGAATTAAATCTATGAATTCTTTTAATTCAACCATTGTAATCAATTCTATGTAGCTATAGTATGATAAAAAAACAAGAACGATACTTCATATCATATATTATTATGTTTATTAATATCTATGATCGATTAGATTTTTATTTCTGCCATTGGCAATGAGACGATCGATGTCGATGCAATATGATATACGATATGTCGTTAAATTCTGCCAATGCAACTAGTAACGTAGTACGCTATTAATTTTAGATACAAATTACTTCAATCGCGTTTCAAGCGCGGACTTTTGGACCGCGAAACACCAGCGAAATCTCCGACGACAATGAGTCACCGTATGTCTTCCTAGTTCTATCTATATCTCATGAAAAGTATGTGACTAGATTATATGCACTCATTTTGATGTGCGTATTTCCGTGTCCTTATTAGTTTAAGAGAAATGAATAAGAAAGTTGAAAAATTAGATACAAGTTGCTATATGATGCGAATTGAACTGCACTCATTTTTTTTATCGTAAACTCGTACCCCGCGCGCGTGTGCGTTTAATTATGCTGTTTTGTATCATTTAATAACGTATAATACTTGTACATAATTGATACATATGCGTTGCTAAGCAACACATTTTGTGTTTACATTTTTATCTATAATAATTGCATACAATAATAATAGATGATATATATGCGATAAGAATAAAACTGATATTTTTATGTACCGTCAATGGATCATATAACATCGAAATTCGCGCGACAGCATCAGCCATCAACTGATTGCAATTAAATATTAAATGACAAATAAAATCATGATGACGTTCTTCTGACATCATATAATATAACTTCAGTGTTCTACCTGATTTTATTCTCTAAAAATAAATAATAAATAACAATATAAAAGAATAGTCTCTTTTTTTTAAATACTGCTGTTTCATTAAACACTATTTAATCTTCGGTTTCTTGATTCGATTTCAGGTGAGATGTGCTTGCACCTGGCTGCCACTAACGGACACGTGAATTTGGTACGTCTTCTGTTGCGTCTCGGTGCTGATCTCGAAGCGAGGGAAGCCTTAGCGGGAAAAACGGCACTTCATCTTGCAATGGAACGGAAATGTCGATCGGTAGTTAACTTCTTGTTGCAGGAATGCAAGCCTTGTTTAGACACACAGATGTACAGCGGCCTAACGGCCTATCAGCTAGCACTGTGCATCGACAGCCAGCTCGCCAGGGAACTGGTGCGATATGGCGCAAAACCGGAGCCGCTGCCGGATTCGGATTCGGATTTGGAGAACAATTCCGAGAACAATTCCGAGGATGAAACTTATGGTGAGATGAGTTATTTGTCCGCGATCGTCAAGATGCAAAACGCAGTCGAATTGAAAGTCTAAAATATTCACTGATAAGTATCCGATTAATCGAACGGATCTAAGCACTGTAAGATGAGTGAGAATGAAAAAAAATGACAAAAAAACATGTATATACGTATATACATATGAGAACGAATCTCGAATTATATATAAAAATGACTATGGTTTTGTCGAATTCAAGTGGACAATTGCAGTAAAGCAAGATTACAAAATAATTAACATTATATCTCGCGCAAAAATAGTTTCATACATTATATATATATATAT
>NW_017259550.1:202085-203444 GCF_001594045.1 Atta colombica
TTTGTTAATTAATTAGATAAATTCCGGTGATCGCTTAAGAAAAAGATTAGTTTTATTACATTAAATAATCGCATTTTGCAAATTAAATTAAAGTCGCAAATTTTGACGGCTTAACGTCATATTAATTGAATGAGGATGACAATGACAATTGAGGAAATTGCTAGTTAAGTAGGACATAATACAAATGGAATTCAAGCATTCTAATTTCGACTTGCACGCGCGATTAAAAAATGCATCTTAAGCTCACGAGTATTACTATTATAATATACAATTATAAATTACATGTATGCTTGTTAAATCGATATATGCCGAAAGATAAACAAATACGAATAAAGAAGTATATAATGTATGGAAAAGTCGAAGATTAAAAAAAAAATTTATACGCGATTAATAAATATTCGATCAACGAATGAAGCAACAACATATGAATATAAATAATCCCAGTAGATTTTTTTCTTTATTAATGTGCAATAAATGGATGAATAATACTCTGAAGTATGTTTCTGAAATGATGTATTATAAAAATAATAGAAAAAAATACAATTTGCATTTCAACACGGGTTCCGCGATTCTACAATGTCGATGGAACGATCTGTGCGATCAACAAAGTTGCAATTGTTCTAAGATGTTCTAACAACGTGAGAATAAAATATTTGCACTTTGTGAGTGCGGTATTTTGTTAATTAATGTAAATAAAAAAAGTGTATATAATGTATATAGTGTATGTAATGTAAATAGAGAAATATTGATCTGCAAGGAACGTATATCTACGAAAAAAAGATTTTATTATACATATATAATTTATAAATAATAAGGTGAACAATACAGTATGATAATAAGAGATTAACGCGTCTTTGACAAAGTACGTTTCAGTCGAAGAAAAATATAATCAATTTTTATGACTTAAGCTTCAGATACAATGCGAGGGAGCGATAGTGATAGAAATAACCAGATTTCAACTAATCAGAAACTGTATATTTCGGTGTATCCGATATCTGATAAGTTGAAATCTGATGTTATTTTTATCGCTACCGCTATTTCCTTGTATTTTGTATGAGACTTTAGAGCGATATGACAGTATGCATTATTAGCGCAACGCTCTAATTAGCTGAGATAATGGATCAGATAGTTGTGCAATATATACGTCTATTTATGTTAGTATAGTGAAGAAAAAAAGAATCAAAAGATATTTATCAACATTAAACGTCAACCGAATCATTCATTTAGAAATTTAAGATCGCTGTCGTTAAAGAATAAATGTATAATAAGACCTCTTACATGTACATAGCCAGCTTCTGTTAAAATCATATAGCCATTATTATTTTAATATTTATATTAATAACAAGGATATAACAATTA
>NW_017259550.1:203544-236890 GCF_001594045.1 Atta colombica
TTTTGTGTCTCATGCTGATCGACTGACATTATTATTTACGCAAAAAATCACAAGGAGACAATATCACTTAAATCAACACAGTCTCACGAGGAAATCTGAAAATTTCCACGTCGCAAACATGACGATTATTTAGAGGAAACAACATCTTTTTCATGATATGTATATCGCTCCCGACATTCTGTTATTATACTGTTATACTTCTGTACAACGAAAAAAAATTTCTTAAAAATGTAACGATATAAAAAAGCGCAGTGTGTGATACAAGATTCTTATACATACAGTGAGTGTAAAAAGTATTCGTACAGGTAAATTTTTTTATGAAAAAAGTCTTATTTATAGAAAATAAACATTAATTAGCAATTTTATACAATAGATACATTCTATTCTAACAAAAACTAACGAGCTTCGCATGTATTCCTGATTTTAAAAGCTAAATTTCTCGACTATACGAATATTTTTGGAACATTCAAACAATACAATTTTTTATTTTAGCTTATTTTTCAAATGATATATTTTCTATAATTAATATACATCTTTTTGGTATATATAATTTTAAGAAACTTACAGTCTATTTTATTCTTTATGAATAAATTATTAATTATTCAGCAAGAAATTATTGTATCGATATCAATTCGACATCAATTCGATGACTCATTTTTCATTAGATAATACTTTACTTTTTAGAACTGAAGTTTTTAAAAAAATATTTTTTCTTTACAAATATTTTTTGCATTCACTGTATGCATTAGACTGACAAGAAAAAAAAATGTTTTTTTTGAATCGGCCTCTCAGTTCAAAAGTTTCCATTTTATGCAAAAAAAAACAAAAAAATCCTTAATTTTTATCACAAAATATTAAGATTTAGAGGTCACTAGTGAACGATTTTTGGTAAAAATATCAATTAGGGAATCAAGCTCCAATATTCTTGACCTTGACATATGTTATTAAGATCATGACCCTAAGTTACTTCCAACAAGTTTTAACCGCTGCTCGTCCTTCGTTAAAAAATTATTAATAAAAAGTTTTAAAAAATAATGTTTTATTTCTGCTATATATAATATTAAAAACTATCTTATATCCTTCCTTGCTTACGTAATAACTTTTCACGCGATTTTTATCTCACCTCCTTCCTCCCCTGCTTTAGGGGTGCACGACTTTTACATGAAGCAAAATCTTGTTGAAGTCTTTCGAAGTCTTGTTGAAGCTCAGGATCACGATTTCGAAAGTCGT
The DNA here is from genome assembly GCF_001594045.1 of Atta colombica. NCBI lineage: Eukaryota > Metazoa > Arthropoda > Insecta > Hymenoptera > Formicidae > Atta > Atta colombica. The sequence continues at coordinate 204,775 of NW_017259550.1, forward strand.
TTCGCGTGGAAATAGTGAGCCTCCAAATAGGGGGGAAGTGGAATGGGAGTTGCTTCGCGTGTAAGTCGTGCGCTCGCAAGCAGGGGGGAGTTGCTTCGGGAAAGTCATGCACCCCTAAAGCAGGGGAGGAGGTGAGATGAAAATTGCTTTGCATGAAGTCATTACGTAAGCAAGGAAGGGTATAGAATAATTTTTAATATTACATAATGAGAGTCGCTTCTAATGAAATTCGCGCGTCTCCAAACAGGAGAGGAGGTAGAGTAGGAGTTAAAATTTTGATTTTGTATAGCAGAAATGAGATTATTTCTTAAACATCTACTATTTATAACTTTTTAACGAAGGATAAGCGACGGATAAAACTTATTGGAGATCACTCAGGGTTATGACCTTGACAACATATTAAAATCAAAGTTATTGGAGCTTAATTCTTTAATCAATACTTTTATCCGATTTTTAAATCAAAGTTTCGATTTTCTTTCATACATGTTGGATTTGATATAAAAATGACTTAATCCATAAAAATGGGGATTTTAAATGTAGTTTTGTATGTTTTTTTGGTTGAATATGATGCTAATAATTTATTTAGTTCTACGATATACGCCTTAAGAAGTACAGCTCGATTAAAAATGTAAAAAAATCAATGATCAAATTTCGATTTTAGCAAGGTTTCAAGTGTTCAAATGGATCATTACTCCCTTTAAATTGTATTATATAATATTAATATATAGTTTATTTCAATTAATGAAATCATATTTTTTTTATGTAGGGGCGACTAAGGCTCTAAGTGGGCACCGGGCTAAGCCATTTGAATTTTGAATGGCAAAAATATATCTTATGAATTCCCAATTTATATTATAGATGATTTCATCTTCTTCATTTCATCTTCTTTACTAATAAAATTTGGTTAATTTATGTGCCGCGTTATTATATTTAGATAATCGAACGTGTTTTCGATAGTTGAAAGTAATTTTTGAGATTTTATTTTTCGAATCACATTATTTTTTGTGTATATAGATGAAACACCAAAACTTTTTATTGTCATCTTGTAATCTTATAAGCATTCTATAAAACGCTAATAATCATTTGACTAAAATCGTTTATTTTATTGAAAGCTGCAATTGAAAAAAGTATTCACCTAGCCCTGATTCATTTCATTTTCTAATAAAAAGTTTTTTATTGTCAAATTGAGGGATTTGACTTGAGGATGTCAAAACCATTACAGCATGTTAGCATTACAAAAAAATAACAAAGTTATTGATTACTTTTTTAATAACGAATGAATAACGAAGTTATTTTTCGTAGTGAATAACAGTAATGATAACTAAATCACAATTTTCAGGAATTAATAACGAAATTTTATGTTATTTTTTTCGTTATTTCGCTAATATAGAATTATTTTAATAAGGACGCGTTCATACCTTAATGGAAAAACAGAAAGCGGAAAAACAGTGGCCAATCAGACTCACGCTGGTAATATAGTACAAAAAACCGAAATTGTCGACACTGCCTAACAGACGGACATATTGAACAATTACCTATTATTAAACAAAAATTCAAGATTTAGTGGTACAAATTAATTATTGTACAACTTAAAGTTAAGATATATATGCTGATGCAAATAAAAATATGTATCATAAAAGAACTAATAAAATAAAACAAAAATATAAATTAAAAACTTGTTGATTTGTTCTTATGTAGTTATAATTTACATAAATCATTTTTGATAAAATAGAACGAAAAAAGTAACGATTTTTCCATTACTTTAAGTCAACAATAACTTACGTTTTAAAATCAATAACGAATAACAAGCAACGAATTATTTTTTATCGCAAATAACGATAACTGTAATGTGTTATTAAAAAACGATAACTTTAACAACCTTCAAAACCACAAAGTGATATAGATATTTAGAACTTGTAAAAAAATTGTTTTTATTCTTAAAAATGTTTTATAATCTAGTTAAATGCAACTTTTAAAAGTCCTGTAGGAGATTCCGAGAAAATTCCAATTGGATCTTGTTCCTGGTGAATAGATCTATAATTTGAGGAAAATAACGACCAGGGTTGGGAAATTTAAAGCTACGAGTAGTTTCTTAATATGTATGTATAATACGTATAATACATATAAAATGTATAAAACGTACGTATAATACGTATAACATATGGTATTATATCGTATAAAACCATGTACAATACATTATGTTTAATACATGCCTAACCCTGGTAACGATCCATTTGAATTTTGCTAAAGTCGACCTTGAATCTCAAAATTTGATCATTTTTTCATATTAATTGGACTATATATTTTAAGGCGTATACCGCAAAGCTAAATGAAGCTGAAATATTGCATTGTATCCAGTGACTAAAAAAAAACATACAGTACTACATTTAAAATCTGAATTTTTGTATCAAATCACACATATATTAAGGAAAATCGAAACTTTGATTTAAAAATCGTTCACCTGCGACCTCTAAATCTTAATATTTTTAAATTAAAATTTAGGAGTGTTCTTTTGATATAAAATGGAAATTTTTGAATTGAGAGGCCGATTAAACAAAATTTTTTCTTATCAATCTAATATACATATGTATATAACACGCAGTATATTTCTGTCTTCAAGACCAATATTATAATTTGTCACTATAGAGATTATAAATGTGTATGCGTTAATTATACGTTGACATATTAAAAACTTATATTATGTATTTATTAATATAGATAATTCGAAGCACTATAAAAAGTATTCAACGTAACGAGTATTTGATTATGGCGTAAGAAGTAGTGGATGAAACGGCATAATTAAATCGGAAACAGCGACATAAAAATCTGGAGTAAGAGCCGACTATCGCGTGTTATTTCGAGTTTTGTGTAATGGGAAAGTCTAGATATTTCAAGAAGCTCATTCATTCCTTTTTTCAGAAAGTTTAATTCATAGAGAAAAGGAGAAAGAAACAAAAAAGAATAAAGAAAGAAACTTCGTGCAGGTTTGGAAGTATATTTGGATATCGTAGAAACGATGGATGTCGTATGTAGTGTTCCCTAACATGTAAGCACGGAGTAATTATAGTCGCGTCTACGTGCTCCGTCCGCAATAAAATACCGCTCTCAAAAAAGATGTGCGTTTCCTTGTCCATGGAAAATTTTATATTTATATTTACGTGAAGAGATTTTGACTTATTCCAATCATAACTTAATCAATTATATTAAAATTGTATAAAATAATAAGATATTAATGAGTCAATCGCTTTTTCAAAAACTTTTTGCGTAAATGAATTTATATATTCTAATAATAATCATATCGAGTAGTTATTCAAAATTCGTAAATTCAAATTCTTTACATGTACCTAAATTCATAAATTCAAACTCTTTACACGTTTCAGCTATTTGTTCGAGTCCTCTTCAAAAAAGCAATAAATCTAATTAGATATGACTTCATCTTTTTAAAGTACTACTTTTTGATAAGCTGTTTCCAGAATAATTATAGCTGCTCACATGACAGTTGGAAAACCTTGTGGTTAAGCTAACAAATGGAAATTTAAGATAATTTTTTCTCTCTAATAATTCTCTAGCAGAAGAATCAATTCTTATTCTAATAAAAACTTAACGATCATGAACAATTTGTAGTTGATCAAACATAACGGATGTCAATGAGTAAAACAACTTAAAGTCAATCAGTGTAATAGTAACAACCATATAAATTTAATACGATAAATAATATAAATTAATAAGAATCGTGTCAAAAAACTGATAAAGCTGTATAATAAAATATTAGGTGTAGTAAAAAGAAATCTATTATTTTTGCAAATGAAATTGAATGGAAAAATAATGGATTCCCTTTTACTACTCCTAATATTATGTCCGTAATTAGGGAATAAAATTGATTGTAATACTAACTAAATTATAATAATTGATTGTAAACTTAACTAAATTATAATAAATTAAATTAAATTACATATAAATGAACATGACAAGGGACAAACATTGTCTGAATAAATAATGATACTACAAAGTCAAATGCTGTTGATTATTTGTATATATGCTTTATGAAGACACTCTGTTTGTTTGTAAATTTGTAAATTGAGACCGTTTATTTGCTTTTTAATATTAAGCATTTCAGAGATTAAACGTTTTCTGTAAAAAGATTCTGTATCTAATATTTTAACGTTGTTCTATTCAAAATCGTGATTATATTACATTCTATGATAAGAGAACGGTAAAGAGGTTATAAGAGAACGAGCAGAAGTGTTTCAATTTATCAGTACAAATATGAAATGACGATTTGAGAAACAGATGGCGCACCAATGCAGTGTGAAGTACAAAGATTTAACATTATACGCCATTTTATTGTACCATCAACAAATGTCAAACGCGCAAAGTGATTTGATTGAAAAGTGCATAGTATTGTGTTGCTGTGTTTAATATGATGAAATTTGTACCAAATAAGGAGCATTCGCGGACAGCATTAATTTTTTGTTTTCATTTGAAGAAAACTGCTGCAGAATCATACCGATTACTTGGAGAAGCTTATGGTGAACATGCTTCATCGCAAAAAAACGTGTGAACGATGGTTTCAGCGTTTCAAAATTGGAGATTTCGATGTTACAGACAAGAAACACGGAAAACCGCCCAAAAAGTACGAAGACGTGGAATTGCAAGCATTGCTGGATGAAGATAATTCACAAATACATAAACAACTCGCAGATCAATTGAGCATTAGTCAACAAGTTTCCAATCGCCTACGAGAGATGGGAAAGATTCAGAAAGTCGGCAGATAGGTGCCACATGAATTGAACGAGAGATAGATGGAGAGGCGCAAAAATACATGTGAAATTTTGCTCGAACGATACAGAAGAAAGTCATTCTTGCATCGTATCGTTACTGGAGATGAAAAGTGAATTTTTTTTAAGAATCCCAAGCGCAAAAAATCATAAGTAGACTCAGGCGCACCATCCATATCGACCGCAAGACCGAATCGTTTTGACAGAAAGACAATGCTCTGTGTTTGGTGGGACCAGAAGGGTGTGGCCTATTATGAGCTATTGAAGCCTGGCGAAACGATTAATATCAAACGACTATCAACGACAATTGATTGATTTGAACTGTTCGCTGCTTAAAAAACGACAAAATACCAAAAGAGACAATACAAGGTCATTTTTCTCCATGACAATGCTCCATCACATAAGGCAAAACCAGTTCGGGACACGGAAGAATTTGGAAGAACTCAGCTGGGAAGTTCTATCCCATGCGGCTTACTCACCAGACTTGGCTCCTTCCGATTACCACTTGTTTGCATCGATGGTCACGCACTTGCTGAGCAGCGCTTTGGTTCGTACGAAGATGTGAAAAAATGACTCGATGAATGGTTCACGGCAAAAGGAGAAGATTTTTACTAGCGTGATATCCACAAATTGCCCGAAAGATGAGGAAAAAAAATGTGTAACTAGCAATGGAGCATACTTTGAATAAATCTCTTTTTATCATTCTTCCGAATTTAAATTATTATAATAATTCCGTGTTTTTTTTTGGGAAAAAAATCATCATTTCATACTTGTATATCTGGTATATAGTTTTATATTCTTGTTTTGTCTGCTCGTTTGTCCGACATGAGAAGCATCATTTTTTATACATGATTTTATACACTTTATTGTTTTTTGCGAGCTGTGGAAGAGGGTTTTTGTAACCTTTGATAAATTTTTGTAATTTATTCATACTATAGAATGAAACTTCGACGTCTTTATTTTTGAATCGACTAAATTTTATTGCAAATTGATATATGTAAATACTGTAAACCATGTTGTGTTACTTTTCAAGTTCTCACAATTAGATTGATTTTCTACGATTATTTTTTTTGTGGATGAGAGTTTTTACGCATTTGTTGATTATACTGAAGATAAGTTGTGCTGGATAGTCATTTTGAATTAGCGTTTTAATTATAATTTTAAATTTTTCTCATGGTGATATTCCTAATAGAAATTTGTGCAGTTTGACTGAGCATCCAGTCAGTCTAGTTACTAATACTATTGATTTCTCTTTATAATATAATACAAAAATACTGCGTAGCAACTGGGCAAAATTAATTAAAGCAGTTTTATTAAGCAATATATGGATCAATTCTTTAAGAGATTTTGTATCAATTCTAAAAAAATAATTGTCCCGTTTTTCGACCACTTAATAATTATGCAGTGTTCATGTTCATATGTAACATATTATAATACGTATATCGTACCGAATATACTTATTTTTATATGTTATATGTAAAATTGTATAATTAAATGTGTGTGAAAGTTGTGAACGCATACAAAAATATAGAGTGAAGAAAAAAAAACTTGAAAAATTAACAGAATAAACAGTTTACAGCGACAGTTTACTGTTGTTACAAAGATTTCAAAAGATGAGATTAGAAGTAGCAAGTATCAAAGATTAGAGGTGACGAATGAGCAGTTACACAGAAATGAAATATATGTGAGTATAGTAAAGAATTTTATAGTATAGTTATTTATATTTATTTTACTTATATTAATATAATATTAATTTTATTGCGTAGAATAATTCAGATTATATGAATGACGTAAATGAAGAAAGGTCACATGAAAATACCTTCAATTCAGAGCCTAATAAAGACGTACATTCTAGTATACAATTTCTGATAGGTTCTCTCTCTCTAATCGTTTTCTCTAGTACTGGGGGTCGTGACACGGATGATTCTCTCCATCGATTTTCCGCCTCTCTTATGGCCCCGCAAAATGATGTTCCAGTGGCTTCTCATGTCTGGTCAGTCTACCGTGTGGGCGATCATCCACGAGATCTTCGTCCCTTCGTTTTTCGTCACAATCAGTCTCCAGACTGTTCTCGTTTCGACGGGATATATGGCCAAAAAATTGAGTGCGCGTTGCAGACAGATGGAAGAATCGATACATCCTATGTGCCATCCACGGGATCCGAAGTATCCGTCTCCAGCATCACATTTCAAAAGCATCCTTCTGCGTTCTGTCGCTCGCAGTATCCATATTTCTGCTTCGTATAAGAAGATGGAAAAGATCAGAGCACTTATGAGTCTCGTCTTTACTTTTTTGGATATTGAGCGGTTCTTCCACATCTTCATCAATCTGCTCACCGCGCACTTCGCCATCCCTGTATGCCTTCTGATCTCCTCTGTATAGTTACCTTAGTTGCTAATGCATGATCTCAGATATATGTACTTGTTTATCAGTTCAATGCCATCTGCTGTATGGAGGTGCTGCGATCGACCACCATTATTTTTATTTTTTATCTGTTTATTTTTAAGCCTAATTTTAAACTTTCCGTCTCGATTCTACGTAGGAGAGCTATCATTTTCCTCTTCTTTGGCAGCATCCAAGAGTGATATCATCAGCATATCTCAAATTTGAGATCTTTTTCCCAGCTATCATTTTCTCCATTCCAATCCTTTAGTGTTTTCCTCATAATATGTTCACCGTAGATGTTAAATAGAATTGGCGATAGGATGCATCCCTGACGTATTCCTTTTTCTATTTTAAAAGATATCGAGTATAGATTATCCAGTCTTATTCTTGCACTATTTGACTTGTATAGGTTTTCGATTAATATAACGGAGATGTTCAGGTGTTCCTATTTCTATCAGAATGTTTCACAAATGCCGCCAGTAGACACAGTCGAAAGTTTTATGATAATCTAAAAAGCAGACTATCATTGGGATCTGGAATTCGCGACTCTTCTGAATCATTTGTCGTAGGTTTAGGAGTTGTTCTTTTGCGCTTTTTCCTTTAATAAAACCGGCCTGTTTCTGCAGTGTTTGCCAATCCAGGAATAGTCTTAAATGCGCCAATATTATTTGGAGTAGAATTACTCGCGTGGCAGATTATGGAGATCGATGCGATAGTTTTCGCATCTCGTTGTCAGTCCTTTTGTTATAGGGACGAAGATTCACACTAGTCCTTAGATCACACTCCGGCATTCCTCACCTTGTTGCAAACTTCAAGCAAAATCCGATTTCCCTTCTCATTCAAATTCTGAAGCACCTTGCTGAAAGTCCCATCATACCTTGAAAACATGTCGGCCACTTTGAAGGAAATGCAAGAGAAAAATGAATAGCTTATTTTCACGACTGTCCAACTTCAAGCTAGAAGAGAAACGCAACGTAATCGAAACTATGCAGAAAGATATGGGAAAATGCAAGGAAATGGCTAACTCGAGCAAGTATTTACATCTGGACAGGTGAAACGTCTCATAACGTAGAAATCGCGGATTCCTCTTGAATTATCGACGATATTAGTGCTATTGTTCTTCGATGCATGAGTACAAGATCATATAATTATTGTCAAGAAGAATGAAAATTCCATTACCCTGCTTCTCAACTCTGCGAAGGTGGGTCGCTGATCTTCAAGTATCTGATTTCAAGTTCCAAGCCTGGAATTCTTCACAAAGTAATGAAGATAATGGAGATGAAAGGACATCACCTAACTTTGGTAGAAAAACTATGTGTACTACTAGTTTCGATGAAATATACATTGCGAACAAAATAGATTTATTGTAGATAGAAAGGAACAAAAAATTTACAGACCGCATACAACGTGTCAAGTTGCATTAGCTCGTGACCTCTTTTCAAAGTGGAAACAACCTATTTACTACGCATTCTCCAAGCCCATGACAAAAGAAACTTTGTTTAATATCATTAAATCGCTTTACGACAAGGACATTATAATAGTGGCCGCAACAAGCGAAATGTAATACCCAAAAACAAAATAAGAAGAAGATACACCTTGACTGAAATCATCCAGAAACAATGTTTTTTTGATCATCCATTCGACAAGTCATTAAAAATATTTATATTCGCTGACGTTCCACTGAAGTTCTAATAAAGTTATTAAGTAAGGAACAATCTATTTGATTCAGATTTCTTGTGTGACGATAAGAGACTCGACAAAGCTATTTTGGAAGAACTACTACTATTAAATAGTAATAACATGAAAATTGCTTTCAATCTAAGCAAAAGTCATTTGGACGTAAAAAACTTCCAAGGCAGCGACTACAACTAGGCACTCAGATATCCTCAATGAGAAATGCAAAAGCACTAGAGTATTGTGATAAGAAGTAAGTTTTTAACGACAATTGGCAATTAATGTCAGACATTTTAAAATTTATTAATAATTGGTTCGACGTGCTCAATTCTGCAAAAAAATTTGAGAGTCACAGCAGTGCGCACGCATATAGAATTGAGCTAGAGAAACAAAATGAAATCGTTGAGCAAACAAATAATTTCATTTTAAAACTGAGGATAAGCAAAAACTTTCATTTATTACCGGAAGGGATATAATAATAGTTATTGGGAGTACAAATAAGTTTCCGCCGTTTTTATCAAAAATTAAGTATTTATTGTGAAAGAACGGTACATAATGTTTTATTCAAAGTAATGGTCATCGCTAGCCACTACTTTTTCCCATCTTTCTAGTAGCATGTGGATACCGCGTCGAAAGAATGCTTCATCTTTTGAGGCTATCCAATCATCGATACAATTTTTGGTATTTATTATTTATTTACATATGATGTGCTGCTCAGACAGGCCATGTGTCATCGATCGGAACAAGGTAGACGGAAGGAGCAATGTCTGGAGAATACGGCAAGTGAGGTAAAACTTCCCATTTGAGTGTTTCTAAGTAGGTTTTGACCGGCGCCGCAACATGTGGTCGAGCATTATCATGCAGGAGAATAATTTTGTCATGCCTGGAGTAGTGGGCGCGTTTTTCCTAGAATGCTCGGCTCAATCTCATCAATTGTGTTCGGTAGAGAGCCCCAGTAATAGTCTCATTCAGTTTGAGCAACTCATAATACACGACAAGCTGATCCCATCAAATACACAACATGAGTTTTTTTCCATGAATATTCGGCTGTCGATGTTGAAGCATGGCCAGATGGTCCCCATGATTTCCTCTTCTTTGGGTTATCGTAGTGGATCCATTTTTCATCACTAGTGACTATACGATGCAAAAAACCCTTTCGCTTATGCCTGGCAAGCAGCATTTCATATGTGAAAAATCGGCGTTCAACGTTTCTCGATTTCAGTTCATATTGAATCCAATTCCCTTGTTTTTGAATCATTCCCAATGATTTCAAATGACATGAAATTGTTTGTTGAGTCACTCCTAATGTAAGTGCAAGTTCTTTTTGCGTTTGGCACGAATCTTCATCCAATAATGCTTCCAATTCCGCGTACACTTTCGGCCTTCCGCTACATTCTTTCTCTTCGATGTCTAATTCACCGTTCTTAAATTTTTGAAATCACTCACGACAACTTCTCTCACTTAAGGCAGCATCACCATATGCTTCTACAAGCAATCTATGAGCCTCAGCTGCAAATTTCTTCAAATGAAAGAAGTAAATCAAAAGTTCCCGCAAATGATGCTTATTCGGCTCAAAACTCGACATTTTCGTACAAAAAAAAATATATGATGCTGATACAAAATCGCTAATATTTCAAGATTATGGTGTTGCCGGATGTTCAATCTTATGATATGTCGTTTTATCATCAAACAATTTTAACTATATAGTTTATTAGTGACGCCGTCTTTGCACGAAAACTTATTTGTACTCCCAATAAATGTAATCCGTTTTGATCGGTTGTAATCAGTTTTAATTGATTTAGTCCGCGCTCGGATTAAAAAATAATCGGTTTCAATTCCGGAAGAATCGTAATCGGTTTTTGTCACTTTCGCGGATTATTTCCAATCCGAATTTATTACGTTCTAATTCATATTGTTATCAATCCAAATAGATCCGACTAATCGGATGAATATGTAATCCAAAATAATTCGCTCAAATCATATATTTTTCTTGTAACTACTCAATCCATTTCAATTATAAGGAATAGTGATTGATTTTAATTTTATGCTAGAAAAGATGATATTAATCTGATTAAATTCGAAGTTCTCCGATTTCGGAAATGAAATTAAATTCGAATCTAAGGATTTTTAATACATAACTAGATAATCAAATTTGCCTCTCACCGGCAAAAATAATCAGATTCAATCAAAACTTCTCCGAATTTGCAGGCGATATTGAAATCTGTTTTAATACAAGAGAATTAACTTTTTTCGTATCCGCGGTAAAACTTATATTCGTCTTCGACTTATACTCGTTTCCACCAAATAAATGTTATGTTCATAATTAAATATTAAATATTTTTATCGCTTTGTAAGAAATATAAATAATTTTGAAATCATTAAAGTTGAAAGTGATCTTTTTGATTGAATTATTTTAGACTAATAGCGTTTCTTTATTTATTGAAACATAAGAATTTAATGTTTCTGTTAGACGTACTTGTAATGATGAAAATAAAATTTTATGAATAAAAATACGTACATTGACAATTTAATGTTTACTGAAAAATCGGAGAAATTCTGATTGAATCGAACTATTTTTGTTAGTCATGACTATATCAGATTTACGTTGCATTAAATCCGATTTAATTTTCCATTAATTGGGAAAATTCCGACTGAATCAGATATTTTTGGCTGATCATGGCAAAATCAGATTCTCATTACATCAAAACCGATTTCATTATCATCCATAAAATCGGAGAAATTCCGATTAAATAGGATTACTTTTGCCGGTTACGAGAAAATCGGATTATTGTTTCATTAAAACGGATTCCAATATCGTTTGCAAAATCGGAGAAATTCCGATTGAATCGAATTACTTTTGTTGATCACAATAAAATTGGATTCAGGTTGCATTAATACGATTTCGTTTTCATTCATGGAAATAGGGGAATTTATGATAGAAACAGATTCATATGATCCAATTATAATCCATATGAAGCGCATTAAATCCGATTTATTTATTTTTAATCGGTTTCAATATCCTATTCTCGGTGCAAGAATCCCGATACAGATTACTTTTGTTTTAATAAGTTTTAATTGGCTATTTTCGGCAAGAAATATATACTACTGCTCAGAAGCTTCAGCATACTTTATATGAATGTACATAAATCACATCAAGGTCAGTTCATTAGGCATTGCTGCATAAATAGTATATTAGGCATTACTGCATAAATAGTGCATTAGGCATTGCTGTCTTAAATAATGTCTTAAGATGCTAATACAGTCAATCCTCGGATTGACTATAACATCTTAAGATTGTACTAAGATAGTCTTGCATGTAAGAATTGATTATTGATGAATATCAACTTGCTTCGTGTCATGAAATTGATATTGAATCTTTCCTTATTTAACACACTTTATTCTATAGAAAGAGAAACAAAGTCTCTTTCTAACCTTCAATTTCTGTCTTAAATTAAATATTGAATAAAAAAATTAAATGAACGATGACAATGTCAATAACTAGTATGGAATAAGTAAAAGAATATTAACGCAGTAAATAATATCATTAATTACCAAATTATTAACATATAATTAAAATTATAATACATAAATAATATTAAAATTATTAATAATAAATTAAATATACATATTAGCACATATATTTTGGTTAAAAATTAACTATAGTTAAAAATTAATTATGCCATGAATAGTAAAAAATTATTCATGAATATATATAAATATAATATATATAAACATGGATAAAAATATAAATATTGGGTCATTTAAAAAGCATCCGCGGTTTTTTGTTCAATTTTTGAATGAAATTTTTCTTAATTGAAAATCAATTTTAATCAAGTATACATTGGCCATTATTATCTATAACTTTTTGCCATTTTTCAGGTAATTTCATAATTCCATCCGTATAGAACCACTTCTGTGGTTTATCGGCGAAAAACTTTTTCAAGTGATTTTCGGCAGCTCTTTTCGGCCAATGTTTTTCCATCAAGAGAGTTCAGAGATCGAAACAAATGGTAGTCAGACGGTGCAAGGTCCGGGCTATACGGTGAATGCATCAAAACTTCCCAAGCTCCCTCAATTTTTGGCGCATCATCAAAGATATGTGTAGTCTGGCGTTGTCATGATGGAAAACAACACCTTTTCTGTTTATCAATTCTGATCGTTTTTCCTTAATCGCTTTCTGTAATCTATCCAGTTGTGAACAATAGAGCTTTGAATTAATCATTAGGCCATGTGGTAACACCTCATGATGGACGACTCCCTTCCAATCCCACCATACACACAGCATCACCTTATTTGCCGTCAATCCAGGCTTTGAAGTCGTTTGTGGTTCGTTTATCCCATGATCTTTTACGAACGATATTCTTGTATTTTACCTATTTTTCATTGCCCGTGATGATTTGCTTCAAAAATGGGTTCGATTTCGTTGCGTTTAGTAGTGTTTTGCTGATGGAAATTCGATCAATCAAATTTCTTTGCGTTAATTCATGTGGCACCCAAACATCGAGTTTCTTTGCGTAGTCAGCCTTTTTCAAATGATTCCAAATTGTCACATGATTCTTAGCATTGGCTATCTTTGCATTGGCTATCTCCTGACAGCTCACATGCTGGTCTTGCTCGACCAGTTGCAAAATTTCATCGATTTTTTTCAGTAACTGGCCGACCAGAGCGAGGTTGATCTTTGACATCAAAATTTCTAGAATTAAATCGAACAAACCACTCCTGCGTCCTGCGTTCACTTACAGCATCCGCGCCGTAAACTTCACAAATTTTTCTGCATGTTTGTGCTGCGTTTTTGCCTTTTTTATAGTAAAAGCATCACATAGCGTATTTCTTCAGAAATTTCACTCATTTTCAAACCAATATAACTTTTGACACGATTGATGAATTACCAAACTTTGTTTACAAAAAATGTAACCTAAAATGTCATCTTTCAGACGCGCGTTCGTTTGACACAATCGGATTAGTGTTGCCCGATATATGACCATCAACACTATCTAGTGACAAAAAACCGCGAATATTTTTAAAATGACCCAATATATATATAATTGTATATAAAATATGTATATAAAATAGCAAAATACAGTGCGACAACTCATTTTAAATGTAGAATAGTTCAATACAATAAATAATTATATGATATGATACATTATGAAATCGATTACGATAATCATTCAATGAAATTTTCGACAATAAAGCAAGAAAAGTGCATAGGAAAATGCAGTAAACACTACAAGAATTTGAAGCTAAATGATCATCTCTTAGAACAATTTCTTCAAAATCTGTAAGATTTAGCATCTGGAAGTTTAATTGAGATTGAGCATCAAAGAATGAAATATTTATTAATATATCAATTATTACAATATTAAAAGTACAAAAAAATATAATATGTACAATGCAATTTATCTATAATTTTTCGTTGAACTGCGCTGGAAATGATTTTTTTCATTTTCTCTTTCTTCACTTTGCATCACTTTTCATAATCGTCTATTTATTTCTCGAACTGTTATATACGTGTAAGTTTTTATTAAATATTGTAGCACTTCGAGGTATTCATTTACATAATGTTTACTGTTCTCCATAAGTTCCGCAACCTTTTTTATCAAAAGCTTTCTTTTGAAAAATAATCATTGTGGAAGTCTACGAAATACCTTTCAATAATTTTGGTCATGTTTAAGTATTAATTTTTTTATCTAGTTTGTACATTGTTCACTTCGGCCTAGCGGCAAACTATCATAGAGATTGCAATTGAGATTGCGTTCTGTTATTCACTACGAGAAAATAAAAAATTTACGTTATAATTTACAAATATTTTACAAAACCTTAAAAATTTTAATTATAGGGAAAAATTTGGTTGGTGATTGAAAACAGAATCCCCTACATTAACTTAACCTCGACATGCTCCAATGTGCTATTGCTACTTTTTCTACTCACTTCAATGAGCGCGTTAGAATAAGTAAATGCTATGGTAGAAGCATGTTAGAACATGCGACGCGAACAAACTTATATTCCTTGAGGTTAAGTTAATGTAGGGGATTCTGTTTTCAATTACTAACCAAATTTTTCCCTATAATTAAAATTTTTAAGGTTTTGTAAAATATTTGTAACGTAGCTTGCCGCTAGATCGAAGTGAACAATGTAGATCAAAAAATTAATAGTACACTAAATAAATTAATCAGATAAAAGGAAGAATCCTTAAGCATCCGTTGTCGATTC
This sequence comes from Atta colombica, assembly GCF_001594045.1. Lineage (NCBI taxonomy): Eukaryota > Metazoa > Arthropoda > Insecta > Hymenoptera > Formicidae > Atta > Atta colombica. The sequence continues at coordinate 219,825 of NW_017259550.1, forward strand.
CAGAAGAAACATATCTACATCTAATAAGGATCTTAAGCATCTGCAGCGGAATACCTTGCCGCGCTATACCGTAATACCCAGTAACTGTTTGTTACAGTAATATAATATGGTAACAAATAATGTAACACAAGTACTTTTATGTAATACAAGTAACTTTTATAAAACTGTTATATTTTACTGTTATTTTAACTGTTATGGGTGTAATTATGTAATGTTACAGTGTTGTTGTATTTCATATAGTGCAGTATGAAATATTACTGTAATTTAATATTGTTATATCAATATTATATAATTTTTTCTTTATATATTATATAATTCAATTACAAAACATTGCTATTGATGAAACTTCCATTGCAATAGTTTAAAAATAAATAAATAGTTTAAAAATACTTTCAAACCATTATTATATCTATTGGATTAAATTATTATAGTGAATTAAATTTTAGTTTAAATTATATGTTTAATTTACACACATGTACGTATGCATGCAGGTATCCACACAAACACACAAACGCACACGAAAATAAAGTATTATCCACTGATTCGTACAGAATATATGTAGTACTCAAGATATAAAATCTACGAATTTTTTATTAAAATTAAATACTTTATTATATATTTTTTAAGTTACTTTATTATGTGTTAACATATAATAATTGTACAATATTACTGTATTATACACAGTAGTATTGTACAGTTATATATAGCACATATTTGTATAAATATTATAATTAATACATATTGTACATTATAATTCTTACATTTAGCAATTATATCTTGCATACAATTATATTTTATACTTATAGACTCATATTTTTATTATGTAGTCTTTTACATTTTAACTTTTATATTATTCAATTAATCAATGATGTATTAAAGAAACTATTACATATTTTTCAGAATTAGAAATTGATAACTTTAAATAAATTTGTTTGTACTTCTTTAGTTGAAATAGTACTAAGTTCAGAAGCAAAAGGATTATCGATTACAAATATGTTTAGATTGTAAGAATCACTTTTTTTAAAAAAAGAGAGTGAGTATCAATAATTCTCCTACCGCAAAGATATAAAGATTTTTGTACGTCCTCTCGTTTTCATCTTTTAATACAAATTTGTCTATTAGAATACTCTGTTATCTGATATTACGCAATTATTTGGTTTTTTTCGATGAAATAATAAATTCTTCGTATTCTAACTTAGAAATTTGAAATCATTTTTGAATCATTTTTTATAATGTACAACGGGATTTCTTAAATATTTTTTTTAACGGGAATTGCATTTTTTTCTTCTAATCGATTTACAAGTTGCTGTAAAGGTTTAGGTGACTGTTTAACTTTTGTCTTAATATTTTCAAGTAATTTTCAAATGGAAAGCAATTAAATTTTTCAAGCCAAACATTTTAACTTCATTATTTAAATGTATCAAATTATGTACATTACAAATTGTATATATTATGTTATATTCTCAACATCATATAATTCAGAAAAATGTAATACAAAATAAAGTAATTGATTATGAGCATAATCATTCATTGATGAATATAATTTTGAATGGCACAAAATTCTTATTGCAATACTAAATATTAAAAAATGTGTATAATAATCATTAGACAAAATGTTTTTTAAAAATACTGATCCAAGATATAATAAAAATAGAAATTCAGTTACTTTCCATTTCCTATGATGTTTCAAATTTCGTGCAAATTTACATGATATTGAACTTCTTATATTTGATAACATTTTGAAAACTATTTCTTGTTGATTTACCCTTAAACGAATATTTTTTAACCAAAGACTTAAAAGTCGCTTCATAACACTTAAGCAAATTAAATGCATATAGTTCAGAGCTATTTGAAAAATCATACCTATTTGTAGTTGTTTTAAAATAGATGTACCCGTATTCAATTTGTTCTCTATTACGAAAAGATTCGGTTCTTAAAGTATTATTCCATTTTGGAAAACTACATAATTTTTCCAGTCACCTTCTTGGGAACATTTACTACACCTGAAGTAACCTGCATGATATGAAATAAAAAATCCTGGCAGCAGCATCACAAATAATGGCTTGAATTACGATTTCATATTTTGTATTATTAAAATCTATGTTTTTTTTTTTTAATATCAATCATTTCATTAACAAATTCGTTAAGATACATATTTGCATCAATCGATTTTGAAAAACCATAATAATGTACAACTAATAATAATAGGGTTGTATAAATTGGCATATTAATATTAAAATAGACCAAAACTGAGAATTTGAACTCTTAGAAATTGAAATATCATCAATTTATTTGTATTTCAATTTTGGACATGTTTCAAAATATTTTGTTAATAAACGCTTAATGCTATTTTTTATACCAAAATAAATAATTACCAAAAAAAATCATTATTAATATTTTTAATATTCTGTGTAGTTCTTATTGGAGTTTGCATTAAAGTTCATGCATCAAAAGGCAATTTTTTATGATAGGTACGAAGAATTTCTAATAAGTAATTAAGTGCTGTATAAAATATATTTGTGTAATTCATGATATTAAATCATTAGCTAAAGTTCTTTTTTCTGTTTGCAATCCTTCATCAGGATTAATATTAATATTTATATTATGTACATTTAAATCAGTGTGATGAATTTCTTCATCAATATGATCATTTAAACTAACATTTGATTTATTAGATATCAAATGAATTAGTATTTATATCATCATTTTCATTTTTATTCCTCGTATTATTATTTGAAACATATCCAACACAGTCTAAGTTTCAACATTATCCCTATCATGATTTTTACATCTTGAAGGTTTAGCAATTTGAGAAATAATCAATTGATTGATTCTACGCTTCGATAAGTAATGTATATCTTTCGGTATTGAAATTTTATGTGTTATATTATATATACTATAATACTGCAATACTATTAATGATATATGTTATAGTATAATACAATGCAGCATTATTAAAAAATTGGACAAATGTTGCTTTAATTTTTTAATAATAAAATTGATGTGTGTATAATTTTAGTTTACTCTTATTGCATTGTTGTCTTATTCTGATTTTGTTATTAGTAGGCTTTGTAACAGCAATTTCGCTGACGCCTAATCATTTGCAAACTACTATTGTCTATTGTATTTATGTTTATGTTAAGGCTCCTGAGTCTAGTCGCGGTGGCCATTGGAATCGAATGACACGTTAATTTATATTGCACGTCATTTTTAAATAAAGACAATTTGGATGAAATGAAATGAGATCACTTTAAAACACTTGTAAAAATCGATGAAAACTGTCCTTTTCTCTCTTGACAGTCAGTCAGTAAATGATTAGGTAAAAGGCACGTAAAGTAAGCCTATATTCGGGCTTAAGAAATACACGATCAAACATCTGTTGAAACGAATAAAATATACGCTTTTACATATAAAATTCCAAGATAACTTTAATTTCATCGATAATTATGATTTTGATAAGTACGAGACAAGTCACATTTTCGCAATTAAGCAAATAATAATGAAATGGCACGCAACATAAATTTCGTCGTCAAAACATCACTTTTCCACGTCTATAAGTTCGGCCATTAAGCGTCGTGGTGCGACGCTGTAAAACACAAACACGAAACTCATGATGAAAATATACAAGGTGAACCATTCTGGTGAATGTCGTTCAAAAATAGTGGGAAGCAATGAACCAATCAGCTTTTACTCAAAATGCAAAATTCAGGCCGACACTGAGTGTTGCCGCGTGATGCCATCGTACGTGTCGTATCATTGTATCTTAGAAGTGTCAATAAAGTGCCAATATGCCAAATTGTTTCGTAAAAAATTATAAAAGTCGCACAATTATGTGTTTAATAAGAATGTGAAATACTTCTTATTCCCTAAAGATCAAGAGTTGACAATTTTAAGGTTGCATGATAATAATTACTATTTCCATTAATTTCAAAAATTATATTGAAATTAAATTATTTCTAATGTAAAAAATAAAGTCATAAACGTCTCCGCTTGGGTAACAACTGATTAATCGAAATTTTAAGCCATATCCTCAATTATGCCGCCATTATGTGCAATGGTTCACCTTATATACGAACCTATGTCCGCATGCTCGCCTGCGACATGACGAGAGTGAATGAGACAGCGAATCCCTTCTTACTAGTTGTTCCAAGCGATCAAAAATGCTTTCTCGATAATCTCGGCGGCCCTATCAATAAAGGGCAGAAAGGCATCCAAAATAACATATAAGTTTTAATAAATTGTAGTAATAGTATACCTCTCCCATTAATCCAGAATAGTATAAATCATGTTAAAACGCAACAGTTTACGAGATATTTAATTGTTTATGATTTTTCGTGCGAGTTATATAGTATACCCCTTCTTCATAAATTCGAGTAGCTAGCAAGAATAATTCAGTAGAAATAGAATTTTACCGGAAAAAAATTATAAATCAGCATTTCTTTTCGAGACGAAAGTCTCGAAAAGCCATCAGAAAAGAAATACGTTTGAGACTCAAGATTTATGAAGAAAATATGAAGGAAAAAATCGAATAATTGCAAAAAGCACGTTTTCCGCTTATAAAAATATTGATTGTATGAAAAAAACATTGATATAAAAAATGTAAATATTCGAAATAATTACAAAATGAGACATTAAAATCGATCTATTAATTCAATAGAAAAAAAAATAAAAAGCACCAAAAAGGCTTTTTTTTTACTCATTCTCTGTTCATTGAGATTTAAATGCAAATCTTTGAAATTCTTGTAAAATGTAGCCCTCATAATGACGAACAAATCTAGCCCTGAACAAGAAATATTCATTTTTGCAAAAAGAATTTGTTCACCAAAAAGTTGTCTGCAGAAAACTTAATTTCTTCATCTTTGAACAGTCGCACAGCAATTTACAGGGGTTTCTTCTTCAAGAGTTGTACTACCTCGTATACTTAATAACAAAATGATTTTTTACAGTTAAACTATTATAAAACGACTTTAAAAAATGGGTATCTTTTTTCGTATAAAAAAAATGAAAATAATTTCATTAATATGCATCATATTAAATAGCTGTGTGTTCATTCAAAATCTAACATTTTTCTACGAATTTAAAAAAAAGATTACCTTCCGATTATTAGAAGTCGAGATAACAATATTTTTTCAAAAAAATTACTGTGGCTCTAATTTTTAAGATTAAGAGTTCCGTCTGGCACTAATTTGTCAAGGAAGAATTGAATTTGTTGTTGAAAAATTCTCGAATTTTTTGTTAAAAAAAGTTGCTCGAAAAAGTTTGTTTTAAATTATTGGAAAGTTGAAGAATGCGAAGGAGGCAGTGCGCTGGGAGTGAGGGAAACGCGCAGTCGAATGGAGAAGATCGGGCTGCTCGGCGATTCGCGTATTTGATTTCGTGTGTTAAAATTTGTTAAATTTACATTTTCTCAACAATAAATTGACACGAAAATCTGATTTTTTAAATCTGGAGTAGATCGATAAGAACAAATAATTCGATAAGAATAAACAAATAGCTTAATCAAATGTTTCGCAAAATAATTGTAACCAATTTTTAGTTTTTTGTTTCTTGAATTTTTATTTTTTTGGTTTATTATTAAAAAATCACGTTTGTATAGAATGCATGTCTGATTAACAAATTTAAGTCATTAGCTATGTTTCTTTATTTAATATGCTGTAAAAAGTGTCCAATTGGATAATTAAATGTACGGAATTACAAAATTATTTTTGTGAATTTAATTGCAGATATAAATATGACATATGTAAACAAATAAATAATTTGCCAAATGTTAGTGTAACTGTTGAATATAGTTGCAAAATATATTTTTCAACACTAATTTACTTTTATATTTGCGAAAGTTAGAGTTATATCTTTAACAGTTACGCTAACATTTGGCAAATTACTTACTAATTATTTGTTTATATGTGTCTAATTATTTGCATCTGCAATTAAATTCACAAAAACAATTTTATTCTGATAATTTCATATATTTAATTATCCAATTGGACACTTTTTACATATTAAATAAAGCATATTAAATAAAGAAATATAGTTAATGTGACTTGTTAATCAGACATGCATTCCATACTCAAACGTGATTTTTTTAGTGATAAACCGAAAAAATAAAAATTCAAGAAACAAAAAATTTGTTTAAATAAAGATTTCAGAGTTACAGTTCGAGTTTTTTTTAATAGCAATTTCAATTCTTCTTTGACAAATCGGTGCCAAACGGAACTCTTAATCTTAAAAATTAGAGTCAATGATTTTTTTGAAAAAAAATTGTTACCTCGACTCCTAATAATCGGAGAGTAATCTTTTTTTTTATATTCGTAGAAAAATGTCAGATTTCGAATACTTCACACGGCTATTTGATATGATGTATATTAACGAAATTATTTCATTTTTTTATACGGAAAAAGATACCCACTCTTTAAAGTCATTTTATAATAGTTTAACTGCAGAAATTCATTTTGTTATTAAGTGTACGTGATAGTTTTCTTGAAGAAGAAAAATCACCCCTATAAATTGCTGTGCGACTGCTCAAAGATGAAAGAATTAAGTTTACATACAGGTTTTTAGTGAACAAATGCTTTTTGCAAAAACTAATGAACATTTCAGGCTTGTTCAGAGCTAGATTTATTTGTCATTACGAGAGCTACATTTTATGAGAATTTCAAAGCTTTGCGTTTAAATTTCAATGAACAGTGAGCGAGTGAAAAAAAGGCCTTTTTCGGTGTTTTTTTTATTTTTTTTTTTTACTTAACTAATAAATCGATTTTAATGTTCCACGTCTCATTTTGTAAGTATTTCGAATACCTTTTTTATACAGAATTTTTTTCCATACAATCAATATCTTTCGTTTTATAAGCGAAAAATGTGCTTTTTGCAACTATTTGATTTTTTTCGCATATTTTCTTCACAAATCTTGAATCTCAAACATATTTTTTTCTGATGACCTTTCGAGATTTTTATGAAAAGAAATAATTTATAATTTTTTCCCGATTTTTTTCCGACGAAAATTCTACTTCTTGAAATATTTGAATATTCTTGCTACTCGAGTTTATGAAAAATGAAAAATCGTATACAATTAAATATCTCGTAAACTATTGCATTTTAACATGATTTAGATTATTCTGGATTAATGGGAAGCTTACACTATTATTACAATTTATTAAAACTTATATGTTATTTAGAATGCCCCTCGGCCCTTATTGCTTAAGGTCGCGCCGAGTAGCCGAGATTTCCGAGAAAGCATTTTTGGTCGCTTAAACATGTGACTAGTGTGAGAACGAGCTCGCTGTTTCATTCACTCTCGGCGCGCCGCAGACGAGCACATGGACATAGGCTCATGCTTAAGTGGCTACCGGTTTCGCCAGATTGTCATCTGATTCTGTGTCGTCAACGCAAAGTTCTTGGCTGAATAATCAGGAGCCTTGGAACCTGAGCCCTAGGAACTTGTATCATACTTTATGTTTACTCTGTTAACAATAATTTTGTTATAGCTTTGCAATAAACTAAATTAAATTAAATTAAATTAAATTAAATTAAATTAAATTAAATTAATTAAGTCTAACAAGTATTTATTATATTTCAATACGTCAAATTGTAAGAAACGCTCTTAGAATTTGACGTACTGAAATAATTGTATGATTTGTATGTCAATAATAGTTTTATAAAGCTTATCGCATGTAAAGAGCGAAATTGGACAATAGTCCAATTTCGCTCTTTTACATTTTATCAATGTAATGAAAATACAATCTGATACTTAAAGAATTCAATATTTATTTTAATTTCATTCTATTTTATAATTTAATGAAATTAGCATATTTAAAGCATGTAAAACATAAAGAAATAGTGTAATAGAGGGAAAAAGTAAAAAGAGGGAAAAGAAGGAACGTGTTTTTATAAATGTGTGAATACATTCAATGTGTGCCTCGTGCGCCGCTCCTGCCTGTCTCCTATGCAATCCGATGCGCTAACTATTTCTTCGTGTAATTTGAAAATTAAGCTTCTAACAAAATTTTCGTAAAGGAAAAATCGTCTTAGAATTCAGTCAAGAATACGTCTCTTCAGGGACACCTGGGTTGTTCTGAACCACTCTGTATAATAAAATTATACATATATTATATAATAATTGTAATACACTCTGGATGGGTATCGTTCCGCATAAAGGTATCAGCCGGACACCGCCACGATAACTGTCGAAGGCGCGATGTCGCAGATGACAGCCGTTCGGCCGAGTATTAATGAAACCGATTATCACCAAATCGATATCTCTCTTGCTCATATTATTCATCACAAGAATTGCCTTGTAACAATACGAGCGGTAACAACAATTCATATATAAACATGAGAAAAGTATTAAGGTTCTGTCCGTTTTTGTCTCAATTTTGCTTTTAATCGATTCGACTCCTAGTGTCGATCCAGTACTGCGAAAGGTGATGGAGAATACTCCGCTACTGTCGAGCATTCTCGGCCGCTCAGTTACCATAAAATCTTCACACTAGCTACAAACCAAGGGATAGATCATACTCCATCGAGCTGTTTTCGACACCTTCCTTCTGGATATATGGCTTAGCCAGGGATAATTTTCTCTGCCTCCACCGAGAATTCTCGTCCATCGAGATAAAACCGCGTACTCTATCTCTCCATTGCATTGGAGACATATGTGTACTAACATATCGCATTCGTGACATATTATTAACAATTATCTCAACTTATTATTAACAAAAATGTCGTGAAAATAAAAATGCTATTTTGTATTCAGAATCCTGAACAGTTACATTTTGTATAAAAAATTATTAAATGATGTATAAAGATTATGCGTTTCGCGGATTTTCTCCATATCCAGATCTATTCTTAAAATGCCAACGTTTCGTGAACTTTGCAGTTCACTTCATCAGGGCGAAGAATAGCCTGGTACTTACTAAGTAAATTTTTATATAGAAAATAGTGCGCGTGGAAGAATATTATCATATGATATATAATTTTATTATATATGTTATTATTTCATTACATATAATATTAATTTCTAATGTTAAATTTCTGGCGTAAAAGATGTAAATAAAGTAAATGTTAAGAAGACCCCAGTGTCAAATTTTGATAAAAACATACTCAATCGATGCGTTTTTGTACAAAATGAACGAATCTGATAGAAAAATTATACAGAAGGTGTCACTGCTTAAAAATAAATAAAATTAGGCTTATTCGATGCGTTTTTGTATGAACAAAACAATCTGACAGAAAATAGTGAAAATCTCTCTGCCCCGAGATATTGCCTAGAGGTTGCAGCGTAGAGTGTCCACTTGGAATATTTCTAACTTATGAAGACAGTGAAGTGTGAGAATAGTCTTTTTAGAGTCTATCTTTTCACTGTCTTAGAAATATTCCAAGAGGACATTGTCTACGCTGCAAGTTTTAAATGATTAAACCTCAAGCTGGTAGGATATATTTATTTTTTTTTGTTCAAAATGTGATGTAATCTCGAACCAATAAGCACTAGTCTATATATCCCATGTCATGCTCATAGCGATACATATAATCTGTATGACAGATTTCCTAACTTTAGGGAGAGCGACATTTTTTTCTGTCAGATTTGTTCGTTTGATGCAAAAACGCGTCGAATAAGACTAATTTTATTGATTTTTAAGCTGCGGCACCTTCAGTATAATTACCGAAAAAAGTGTCGCTCTGCCTCGCGAACTAAGATATTAAGCGTTAAAGTTGACGACTTCTTCTTCTTCTTCTTCTTCTTCTTTTATTGACCCCGCAGACAAACTGGCTTATACTGAGCCATTGAGGTGATCTGATAATTTAATGTCTGCGTAGTGCCTGTTCCAATTGCTTTGTTTATTACCATCCCTCTCCTCTCTCCCTCAAATCGAATGTCTGCTGCCAGTGGTGGTCGCGCGCTATAGGGGAGAGGAAAAGGCAAATTAAAAAAAAAAAATCGTTTAGCCTTCATAAAGACCAGGAGCAGATGACAAAACTTAGGAGTAGGAAAGAAAAGAGCGAGAGAAATATCTTATGGGGAATTTGGAAATTTGCTAGCAATGAAAGTGGAGTGGACTCGAATTTAAATTGTACTTATCGCACTGAAATATTACATGATTTATGTCCTGTCGTGGCTCCCCGCAGAGATAGGCGAATGAACTCACAATGTTAATTCTGTGAAGATTTTCATTGAGGTTGTAATGATTTTATCTAAGACGGCTTATTAGGATTTCTTCTATTCTATTTCTTCTTTGCTCATGGAAGATTTTTCGAATCATTTTTTTGGAGGTCATATGGAACCGTTTAAAATACATTGTGCTTTTGAAAAAGGAGATAATCTTCATGTAATTCTCAAATTGAGGGCTCGATTTCTGGAATTCGTAAATAGGTCTTCATATGGAACGCGAAATTCTGAGATGAATCCTTCCATCGCTGCTTGTTTGGCTACGCTATTCGCAGCCTCTATTACCCAGAATGCCTGAGTGAGCTGGGACCCAGAACAGGATGATTTCAATGTCTTTATTAACAATGTACGTGAAGATTTGCTTGATAAAGTAAATAATATAATTACGCTGATTGTTTTCAGAATTTTTTAGAATTTCCAGTACGTTTTTGAAAAAAATGACGTATCGTTACTGTCCTCCGCCAAAAGAGCCTGATATATATATAATCCATAAGTCGGTCGAGAAGATCGATGTCTCCAGAGGGAGCTTATGCTTAATATCGCCTTCTATTTGGGGAAAGAAGATCCCTGCCCAACTATTCCTTTAGGACTCTTAGAATCGTATATAAAAAGAGATAGCATTTTGTCTGTATTTAAACGATTTATAATAAAAGTCCGCTAGAATTATGCTGTTATTGTTTTTCATTTCACACTCAAGTATGTCCTTAATATATGTAATTTCCATGAAGAATATCTCATAAGAGATACCTCAGAAAGATGGCGGATATATAGAGCGATAAGTCATTCTTTTTTCCTGTCGGCTGATTATATAATGTTTGAATAGCCGAAAGCTCTTGATGAGCCTTACAGTTCCTGCGAACTGCGGCAATTTTCAATTCCTTTAGTACTGCATAAGCGGGATTGAATTTGCTAGCCATGGATTTGTAAATGAATTTAGATACGGTTAAGTCAAATCTGATGTTTAGTTTGAATTCCTTGACCTCGCTCAGCATTACATTGATAGAAGTCAAAACACGATATCCAATCACCCTTCTAATCACCTTATACTGCAAGCGTTGCAAACTAAAGTTGCAGATAAAGTCGGTTACATTGGTATTTCATGAAAAGAATTGGTATCCATATTCCACTGAGCTCCTAAATACAAACTTATAGACGATGAAAAGAAGCGTTAAGTACGAGTCTCACTTGATAGGACCGTGACAATGTTGATGATCTTTCTGTCCTTATTGATTAAGTATTTTCAGATGTTGTTTGCTACTAAGCTTGCTGTCCAGAATGACACCCAGGAAACGATGCGAATGGACCCTGGAGATCGCAACATTATCTATGTTTAATTCGGAGGTTATCTTGAGTAACAATTATTGAATAGTTTCTGATAGGCAAGAATTATTATGACAAAATTTAGTATTTGATTTTTTTAAGAAAATAAAAATTATTTTGCAAGAAAAATATTCTTTAATAACGTAAAGTACCTCCGCATGTTAAGCTACAGAGACGTTCCTGAACCAGAGCGTCACGTGAACGCCCGGCGATTCAGTCGCCGAGTCTCGAGTAATGGCCCGAAATGCAAATTTTTGCGAACACTGCAGTATGACATCGTCTGCATATTGTAACAAGCGTATGCCCGAATAAAGATCGAGCGCTTTAAGATAAATGTCAAAAAATAAGGAGCCAATGGCTCTTGCACACTGGATGCGGAAACGCTTACCGCGTGGCAAAATGAGACACTTTAGAAGCTGTAAGCTTATTGACTATCGCATCACATTTTACCGCGCGGCAAGCGTTTCCGCGTCCAGAAATCATAAGTGTAGACTCTGTGGAGTCCCCTTAAAAGCATTGTAAGAGCCAAGTAATTATCCAATAACGAAGTTGAAATGATGCAGATTAGATTTTCAATGAATTTCCTGACAGGCACACCTATCTCGAGCAAGTCGTCTATCAGAATGCTGGGGTCAAATGCCTCCGCTATCAAGAAAAACTGCAATTGTGGGGGAGTGATTCAGAAAGCCGGTCCTGATCACAATGGTAAGCGCAGCACGTGATCTAAACGGCTTAAAGCCGAACTGCGTTTGAGGAAGAATGGGCCGGAATTCGATAAACCATCTCAGTAGAACCTAAAGTAAAACGTACGTTGCATAAACATAACATTAGAGAAATAGGCCTTATCGCCTTGTCGCCAGGTTTGAGAATCAAAACAACTAAGGAGTACTTTCAGGATATTGGAAAGACTCTTCTCGAACTTCCCTTCGTTATATATTTAGAGTAAATAATCAAATATTCTCTAGAAAAGTTATCAATCATCGAATAGTCTATTTGATTCTGAAGCTGATCATTTCTTAACTGAGCGGAGAGCACCCAGCAGTTCCTTGAAGGATAGGAGATTGCCTAGTCAGGCATAGATGTAAGGATTTCTCCGATTCCCTTGCATCATTGTTTCTACTGATTTAACCGAATCTATACGACAGTAAGGAGGACACAGCTTCACAATGACTTGCTTCAAGCGAAGCTTGCGTGATTTCTTGTGAAAAGTATTTCCCCTATCGGTGTTTTCTAAAGTTCTTAATAAGGACTCAGATCTGAGCCATGAGGATGCAACAACTAAAACTGTTAATCAGATTGCACCATTCCCTTACAATCAGATAAACATAAACGTTTCGCACATGAAGTTTTAATTTTTTAAAAGTTCACAAGTTGTTCCTATTGGGCTGGGAGAGCAGATTTCTAATAGCCTGTTTTTTTTCCTGTACCCAAGAGCAAATTTCTAATAGCCTGTTTCTTTTCCTTTTCCTATACTTTTCCTGTCTCAGTGCATTTCCCATTCCACTACGGCGGTGCCTCTATTCTATTCAGCGATACTCTACTGTTCAACGGTTTCTTATTCGTCGGAACTTCTAATAACCTCAAAAATAGTGTGTGTGTGTGAAAGCACATCCAACTCCTCATTCTTCAGATTATCAGGTTGATTATCAGATTGCACACTGTAAACAAATGTGAAATATTTTTATAGTCTTCACACTTCAGAGAAATTTTATAGCATAATTTTTGTTTAAGTTTAGCCTGGACACCGACCATGATGACCATGAGAAAGTAATCTCATGGGGTCCCTTTCAACGAATCTCTCACATAGTGATGCTAGGCGTACACAAAGATCTATGACCGAGTTGGCTAGTAGCGAGGAATGTATCAAAGTAGGAATGTCCCTGTTGAAGACTACCAAGTCTAATTCTTTTATGACTTTCAAGAGACTTCTTCCTAAACTTGTTTGGTGTCTGTAACCTCGGCTGTATAATGAGCATTAAATCTCCCCTATAATATTCCTGAAGAATATATTCCTGATTATTTAAGTTTCCCAGCAGATTTCGATAGAAGGAGGCCGGGGTGTTTAAACCCGGATGTAGAAGTTTATTACAATAATTAGGCCCTCAGAGAAAGAATTTTAATTGCTAAGTATTCTACTGTGAGGTCAATGCCTTTCATTTCTATTATTTCGTGAACTATGTCTTCGCGAATATTAATGAATAATAATGAGCATACATATTCCTCTATCTCCAGGATGTGTTATATCCTTTCTGTAAACTTTGAAATCTTTGAAAGCTGTTATCTTCCTTTATTAATGTTTTTTTGCATGGAAAGGATCTCATACTCCCTAGCTATCGCTTGAAGGAAGATTACCAATCACTTTGATCCGTTCTATATCTCTGACAGATTCCGCAGGTGCCAGCAGAGGAGCCCCCCACTGACTTCTCAGACAGGATACTCCCTGGTCCGGAAAACAGGTCGAGGACAGACGACCCACAAGCCTCCCTCCCCCCAGCAGTTCCCCGCGGGGAAGAACCCAAATCCAGATCATTTGACAAATTAATTCCGAAAATCGTATGCAACTAAAATCATCTGGATTATCCCTAGATAAATGTTGATTACGGAAGTAATGATAATCATTCCAAGGAGACACTCGTTGAAGCCCCCCCTCCTCCTTCCTGTTAGGGAGATCTGGAGCTCGAAACAAATTGCTCAAGCTTTTGCGAAATTGATAATAACCAAGCGTGCTAGCTAAATCATTTTTTTTGAAAATGGATGAACAAATCGGAAATTAGGCAAACCAAATCTGAAAGACCATTATCTTTGCCTACCTTGAAAACTTTGCTGCGAAGACGGACTTCCTCAAAACGCCACTCCGTTACCTGAAGGGAATGCACTTCTACCGAGCTCATAGGGCATCTCAATGAGCGCCTCCTTCATAAATCTCCCGCCTCTCACGAAGTGATTTCGGGCCCTCCGAGCAAGAAGCGCGGCGATCGTATTGATGACTCAGAAAATCATTCGATTAGACACAAGCTGACGAAGGTATTGGACGAGATTTAACCGCACTGGCGTAAGAGCGATCACCATGACCTGTCTCCTCACCTAAAAAGCTATATCTATTAGAGTTTTCTTAGTATTGGAAATCCTTAGACTTCATCCTTCTGCAAAAATGGGGAAAGTTGCGCATGTCCGAATTAGGAGATGAGCTAGAGCCCAAAGAGTTACCATTAAAGATTCTTCTGGCATTCGCGATTGGGATATTCTCAATGGTGACCATGCTAACAATAGCATTCTGCCTATGGATGATAAGATACTCCTTGAAGATGGCAAGGTGATTTCCTTGACAATAATACACTTGACAGGTTCCTCATTGACACGAACCAATTGCCTCGCTGTGCTTACTTTTTCCGCAATACAAACTTCTAGGTTTACTCTTGCACACCTTGCTGATATGCCCAAAGTGGAAACAAGCAAAGCAGATTCTTGGCTTAGGTACAAATAGATGGACCTCGTGCCTGAAACCTTGAAAAGAAACACATCAGATAGGAAGATTTGACTTAAAAATTTTATGGATGGCGAATAGTTCTTAAAGACAAAAATTCGATTTTGTTATCTTTTTCCATTCTACGATTGAGTCTTTGGATATCGATAATTTCTTGACGATTCATATGTTTTCATGTTATCTATCTGTTGCGGAACATCTTGAATAACGCGCGTTTTGAGAACTTTATGAGATAAGACCTCGCAGGTTATGTCTGTGAAAAACCGGATTTTCGACAAGTTTATTAGTTGCGCTAACAGTCTTGGCCTCAATAAAAACTTTCCCCTTACCGACTTTTTTAATCTCGTTAATATCTGGTATATCCGACCTATTATACTATGTGGAGTGAATAATGCTGTCGCAGTCGCTAGAATATACATAAACTGCATACGGGCCTGCATGTACCATAGCGGGGTGGTGGCCCATTGCTATTCAAACTGTTGAATGTAATTACGGCACTTGGCGTACTCACGTCTTTATCACCGCATCTCTGTTTCTTGTTACTGCCCTCAGAGGGCGAGCCTATAGGCGCACCTGTACCTTTTTTGGCAGAAATTCCTTGTTCGTTGAGGTTATCACCCATTCCGAATGGAACGCTTTTTGCTTATGACTTCCTGATTCTCGGCTTTTTCTTCGATATCCATCAGAAAAGGATGAGAATTCCCCTGGGATTCTGAAATCGCTTCAAGCACTCACTTCCACGAAAATAGTCTCTATCGTTATTTTCTGATGCAATGGCACTTGCTGCATCGCTCGTCGAGTTCGGCATTTTGATGCCCATCTCGCTGAAGAGATTACGATACTTCCTGTGATCGTGCCTTGCTTTCGGAAGCAATCGTCCCATTTGCTTTTAGGGAAGAAGAAAGAAGAGTTAAGCGTGAAAATCGGGGATTAAGAACAAAGGAATTAGTGTGGTTCCGTCTCCGCCCTTCTCACCAGAAGACGAGGCCATGCTGCACTGAATAAAAATGTCTACTCACAGAAATGTGAGCTAAACTCACTCAGACGAAAAAATTTTTTCGAGGAAATGCGAATCTACAGGTATGAATAGACATGTCCGCACTGCACCATACCACTGTTGCTAGGAAGACTCTAAAAGTTGATTATTTACATTAGGAAATCTGGAAAACAGCTGCGGGCACATTTTCATGTTCTATGGCCACGTACGCATGCGTTTTAGGTACTTCTCGTTGTATAAAGCATGAAATTCTTTATTCCACACAAATACTCTGATCTACAAATATAAAGAATCAGTATTTAAAAAATAAATTCTCTGTTCTACATAGATTTCGACTCCCCCTCTGCAAAGAGGCACACGACTTCTATAATTGTACTGATGCATATAGATAATTGACGAATATCAAGTATTCATTTTGATCACGTAATCTTTTTTGTCGCTGAAATAGCCGATTAGAGCAGCTCGTGAAAATTTACCTTGTAACGGGAAGCACAGATTCTTACATAATGCACAACACATAATGCATGAAGAAATAAACCTATCAAAGTCTTTATTTCCTTTCTCTCTATGAAAGGACTCTGATTAGTTGATTTTCTTATGTCTTATGCTTTATGCGTTATGGATAGATTTATTCGCGTTGCATGCTCCAACATACCCAACACGCTCCAATACATTTGCGTTACCGGAACCAATATGGCGACTAGATGTTTGCATCGCGTTAGAACATACATCATGGATTAATTAAGAGCACGCTCCATTTGCTGGATTCATACTGGATCCGATATGCGTCATATGATGCTCTGCAATCAATCAAAAAAACAGGATTCTGCTTCATATCAATTCTGCTTTTTAATTGGTTGCAGAACGTCATACAATGCACAGATCCAATGTGAATTCAGCAATTTGCCTTATCTCAGAAGGTGATGCGATTGGAGCATATTACGCACGTACGCATAATGGTTGAAATGTACTGTATCAAAAAAAGTATTTCAGATTCATTTATTTTTGTATAAAAACGCATTTAATAAATGCGTTTTTGATATAAATATATATAAAAATATATGACATAATATGATATAATATTAATAAAATAAAATAATAAAATAAAA
>NW_017259550.1:236905-248008 GCF_001594045.1 Atta colombica
AATATAATATAACTTTTATATTTATTTATTAAAAACACATTTATATTATATAAAAACGCTTTTCAAATAATCGAGGTAACACAAAAATACTCAAAATGAGGCATATGTCCGATCCACTCGAGTGGTCTCACGGATTAAGTTAGGTGACATGATTACTTATTCTAAATTCATTCGTATCACTAAACGTTGGGACACATGAATCCAACTGCTCCAACCGTCATCTTAGACGCGTTTGTTCGCGTCACATGCTCCAAATTAACCCAGAGAGTACTTGGATCACAGATAAGATGGCGGATGAAGCAGTTGATGTATTCAACAGTTGTGCTCCAATGTTCAGTGACACGAACGGATTTAGGACAAGTGAGCATGTCATCTAACCTAATCCGAGACCACTCGAACAGGTCGGACATGTGCCTCGTTTCTTTTCGGGTATTTTGTGTTATCTCGATTATTTTTTTATACAAAATAAATTTTTTTAATAAATATTTTTTAATAAAAGTTATAAATTAAAATATCAAAGCTTTTTTAAAAAATGTAGTTAACTAATAAAATTCATCTTTTATCACATTCGTATAACGCTATAAATTTCAAATGTTTCAACTTATAGTCTTCATCAGTGATAATAAAGAGAATGTATTTATGTAAGCCCATTCAATGTCAACAAACTAATATATGATACACAGTTGGTTGGTTAATGTTTTTTTTAACTGGATAAAGTTAAAGTTAATGGCTTTACAAAATTAATAAAGTTAAGTTAAAAGTTGAAGGAGTAAAAAATTAACTTAACGTAAGTTAAGTCAATATTGAATTAACTTAAGTTAAAAAAAATTTCGAAAAAAATTATTTTTTTTAGATCATAATGTCCTAATTTTTTTTAAATGAGAAATAACTACAATATTATTAAGTAAATTAAATGTTTAATTTTTTATTCATATGTGATATAAATATATAACACATAATGATATAAGTTATATAACTTTAAAAAACAGCACATAGAGAAGATACAAGATTAGTGATTACTTTTTAATAAATCTTAAGTCATAAGAAATTGAATCAATTGCAATTGAATGTGAGAAGAATATTTGACTGTAATTAGTCTAGTAATTTCTTATGATTTAAGACTTAAAACACCTATTGTAGATCCAGACTAAGGCTTATGGAATAAGACATAAACCAATCAGAGGGCTGTATTAGCATCTTAAGAAATTACTTAAGATGATCTTAAAATATGAACAGATTATGAATATACGTCTTTAGTCTTATTATTTTTCTAAAATATTTAAAAGAGATAAAAAAATTTTTTAATTTAAAAAAAGTTAAAAAGTTAACGTTTAAAAGTAAGTTAGTTAAGTTAAAATTTAATGCATTTAAAATTAACTAAGTTAAGTTAAAAGTTATTAACTTTTTAACTTTTTTTTAACTTTTAACGTTTTAACTAGTTACTACCCAACCTTGATGATACATAATAAAAATTATCATTCTAAGCTAATCTCATTTAGTTATTTTTGCGTTAAGATACAATATTACAGATTGACTATTCTATATAATTAACGTAAGTGAAAAATAAATTCTCATCAATATTGAATTAAATATATTAATTTTCTAATCAGAATTGACATTTAATTGTACAGAATATAGTAGGATAGTTGTTGAAGAAATCCTCGTTCAGAATGACATTTTATATGAAATTTTTATATGAAATTGACTGAGCTGATTCTCAATAACAACTGAAGAATCAGTTAAAATTTTCAACTATGACTTTTAAACTTCTGACTTGATATTTATTTCGATCCGTAATGTCTTAAGCAGGAATAACTAAGATAAATAAGATTAGCCTAGAGATAATTTTTATTATGTATCATATGTTAGTTCATTGATCATATGTTAGTTCATTGGATGGGGTTACATAAATACGTTTTCTTTATTATCACTGAAGACTTTGTAAATCGAAATGTTTGAAATTTATAACGTTATACAAATGTGATAAACAAAAAAAACGCGACGCGAACATCTAGTCGCCGTATTGACTCTGATGACATGAATGTATTGAGCATGTTGAAGCGTGCGAGTTTATTGCGACAGCCAATATGAAGCATTGATTTCAAATGCAAGCTTCAAATTGGTTGTCGTAAACTTGTGATCAACTTGCAACTAATGTAGAACCCGACTTCAGAGCATACTCCATGGATCAATTAAGAGCATGCTCCATTTAATGATCGTCTCCAGAAAATGGTAACGAGGCATGTTACGCACGCATGCGTAATGGTTGAAAATGTATTATATCGAAAAAAATATTTCAGATTTATTTTTTATAAAAACATATTTAATAAATGCGTTTTTTATATAAATCTAATAACATAACAATATAATATAATATTAATAAAATAAAATAATAAAATAAAATAAAAAATAAAATAAATAAATAAAATTAATAATATTAATAAAATATAATATAACTTTTATATTTATTAAAAAACGTATTTATTTTGTGTAAAAACGCTTTACAAATAATTGAAGTAACATAAAATACTCGAAACAAAACGAGACACATGTAATACATTCAAATGGTCTCACGGATTAGATTAGATGACATGCTTACTTGTCCTAAATCCGTTCGTATCACTAAACATTGGAGCACATGAATGCAATCGCCGACTGCTCCGTCACCTTCAACATCTCATTTGCGCATGTCTTATAGAGGATGTCTTATAAGGGATTCTACTGTCACCCATAGAATTTATAATAACTGGAAGGGAAATCGGAGCTGTGAACTGTGAGCAACATCTAAAAAACAGAAATATCTTTCTATCCTTTTCTATCTTTTTTTGACACATGCGCAGAAAGAAGAAAAGTTACTGAGCAAAACAGAAATATATCTTCTGTCTCTTATAATTCGCGATTCCATAATGCGGATTTGGCACAGTGTGAAATTGGCGGAAACGTTCATAATTGGTCGTGGCTTCGTTCTACCGATTCCACCATTTTCTGTTGCTCAAATTTATTTCTTTTGCGGATTCCGTCGATGCACTACGTGTATGCGTGTGCATACGCTATAAAAACTAAATATTTCGTTAAGCTGGTTTAAACTAGAGATCTTATAGAGTCTGGACACGAGAGAGACAACTTTTGATTAGTCCGTTGTTTGTAGCAACTCCCGTTCCAAACGTCAATAACTTTACAAATTCAGATAGAAGAGAAATATATATAAACTTTTTAAAATATTTTTATTTTTTTAACAGATATTATACATAGACTTACTATCATTTGAGTTAATGAAACACTTTTTCTTTTATTATAAATTCTTAACCTAAATACAACAAAGCAATTATTCTATCTTGCATTATATCTAGCAATTATTTTTACCAAATTATTAGCACTTTAAAATATCATATTTAAATTTATATTAATATTATTAAAATTTCTTATTAAAAATAATATTGTCTATATCATCAAAATATTTGTTATAAATAATATCAAAATCTTTGTTTCATTGCTATAAAAATTTTTAATGTATTTATATTAATAAAATATAAAGAATTTTTCGTGTAACGTTTCACTTACACAAATTTTGTAAATGAATACTTTAATTCATTATTTGAGTTTGCAGATTATAAACATGTCATCACATATTTTACATGTTTTCTTAATAGAATTTAAAAGATAACTACCAAGATTATATAAGCTATTTAATTCAATATTTGATAACCTTGATACAGAATTTTTCAGAAAGAAAAAGATGGAATTTCATCATTAATATTATTTGTATTATTGTTCGTATCGATAATACATTCTTTCTTCTGTTTATCTTCTGTTATATAATTTAGAAATCTTAATAAATATTCTCGCTCAACGTTTTCATAATTGCTACTATTGATACATCTCATATACATAGTTATTGATATTAATTTCAAATCATTTGTAAATTGTAGCAGATGAAGTTTAGAGTTTCTTTGTCTAATTTGAGAAAAAAGGTTTTCAAGGCAATCCTGATTGAATCAAGAAGTTAAAATATATTCTACATTTCTTTCTGTAATAAGATCTATTTGGTTAACTCTATTATATCGATATTATACTTATCATTATGCCTCTTTGGATCGGTTTAAATTCATCATTATCTATTTCTAAATGTAAAAATAACTTCTTTTAAAAAAATCAATATTTTTATTATATTCGTCTTCATTTTTTTTTATCAAGTGCTAAATTACAACTTCTTGATGTTATTAGACAAAACCATTTAGAATGGTTTTTACAAACCATGCAGTAGTAATAAACTATTTTATTAAACTCATCTGCTAACAATTTAAACTGCTTACATCATTAGAGAAAACATTTTCAGCCTTGTTTACCTTCATTTTATTAAAATTATTGTAAATGAGATCATTTATTTTTAATCTAGGCGTCAATAAAAGTTCACAATTATGTTGAATATTTATTAACTGAAAGAAATGTTCTGACAAAATTTTATTTGAAGGTAACTTATACTTAATCATCGTATCATTGTTGATAGTCACTTTATTATTACTGTATTATTAAGTAAAGCTTGCTTTAAATTTTTTAGAAATGTGATGGGTCACCAATTACATATAAAAATCGACTAGAATTAAACGGATGTATAGTTTTATTAATTACTTTATTATATTTTCCGCTGCTTATTCTTAATAACTTTCACAAATCAGTATTTGTTGAATCCATATCTGATGTTATAAAATTTACTCGAAAACCTATCTGTCCTGCTTTATTAATTATCTGAAAGATAATTTGTTGTACAGATGTACTCTTACAACTACTTCCTGTGAAATAATATCCCACTACATGTTTCCATCGATTTACAATGCCGACAAGCATGAAAACCATTATATGAGATGCAATATCTTTTTCATTTTGGAAGTATTACTTTGCCTACGTATGATCCTGTTGAAGTAGCATAACATTCCATTGGTGTGATTCTCATGTCGTCGAAAACCAAACCGCATTCTAAATCTGTTTCCTTTTGAAAATATTGTTTTTTATGTTGTAGCAACTCAAACATTTTATTCAAAATTCCAGACTCAAATTTAAAATTTTGCAATTTTCTTCGCAAAATTCGTAAATTTGGAAAACGGTATTCCTTGGCGAATTAATTCAGTGATAAGCTGCAGTTTTTATTCTTTGCCCAGATCTTGACTCTGGATTTAACGTAGGTAATTCATGAAGCAAAGCATTTACCATTAGTATAACTTTATTGCACATATTTTAGCCCGCAAATTTCTTTTGATACCAATTCAAATAATTTAAGCAACTTTATAATTTTATTCAACGTGGTTACTTTAAATGCTGTCAATATTTGACGATTTTGGAAGCTTTATTAAACAACTTGAAACACTTTCGATCAATTTAAGAAATCTTTCAAGCATGTAGAATGTTGAATTCCAACATGTTGAAACATCTTGTAGTAATTTTAACGGATTAATAGATTGAGCTTTGCGAAATTCATCAGTTGTCACTACGCTTTGCTTGAAATATGTAATAATGTTATTAACTTTGTTAATAAGTCTTTTAATGTTTGAACTCTCGTCAAGAACATTATTCGGACACAAGATTTAATGAATGAAACAATTTAATTGTTTTTCTTTCCTAAATACATCGTACACTGCTTTGCAAATATTGGGAACATCAGTAACCACAGCTGAAACCTTACATAATTGTATATCCCATTCATTGCAGGTCGTCGAAAACATTTCTCTCAAAAAAAGTAAAAGTATGGCGTTCATTTAATTCAACTCCGATTGTTATAGAACTTATTTTACCTTCATTTAAAAGTGTAGTTAAACCCAAATATTGATGATATTCATAGTTTCTGTAAACAGTGATTAAAATGACACTCACAACAACTTTAAGCTTTTCTTTTATCATTCTGAATAAATAATCGTATTTGATTAAGGGCGTTATCTTATTCCGTCTTAGAACGCTGTACAGAGGAACTGCAATTTTCATAAAATATTGCAGTCCTTATTTATTTGCTGTTTAAAGGCATATTGTCTTTGACGATCATGTAAATAAGTGATTTTTGCATCTTTGAAAGATTCTTCTATATATAAAAATACACATAGTTATAAATTAATAATATACATTAATTTCCATAAAATAAAATTATGAAAATTATGCTTTATTTATCAATATTATCTATCTATGTTCGTTAGAGGCTGATATTAAGTATACTGAATGAAAAAATTAAAAAATTAAAATATTAAAAATTGAATAATTTTCGACAACTTCTACATCAGAACTACAACCATTCACTGAGCACTCAGTGAGCGTTTTTATCTCATTGGCATATTCCATTAGATCCTAACATATAAATCAATCAGATTTTACTAAATGCTCAGTGAGCAATTGTTATTTGAATGCACCCAATGTTTATATATAGTGAAAGATTTTAGTATGACATGTTCTCATATATCTACTAAAATATATTGGTAAACAAAAAATAAATCCTTAATATTTATTAGAGGGAGTCCAATTAGATACAAAACGATTGAACTTCCTCACAATGCCTAAAATTTTTCCACGGGATACTTTCAGAAATTATATGTCCAGATAACTCTGGTATGTTATACTTTTGCTACAATATATGTAACGTAAACTATAACTAAGAATTATCTGGGTATAATTCTTGATCTTCTGCTCTAGCGCTGTGAGTGGCTCATATCGTGTTTAATCGATATCCATTTTATTTAATATCGAAGTTATTGATGTATTCAATTTTGTATTATTTTTGTTTTGATTGTGTATTCAGCATAAGCTGCTTGAATGATAAAAAAAATGAAGTTATATTATGTTAGAAATACATCTTTAAAATATGATAGTCATAGACCAGTATTCCTAGTCAATTCTTATTTCAAGACCGTCTTAAGTAATGTCTTAAGATGCTAATGCAGTCCTCTGATTGGTTCGTGACATCTCAAGACAAAACTTAAGATGATCTTGAATATGAGAACTGATTACTGTTCTTAAATTTAACATGAGATTGAACTTATTTTCAAACCCTTTTATCTGTTGAACAACTTCATCGATCCGAAGCTGCTTGCTTCAATTAATCCAAAGGATTCTTCATTATAGCAGGATGCATCAGATTATATTGCGCGTAACTGTATCATACTGTTACGCGCTTTTACTAAACGTTCGAATCTGCGAATAAAAATCTTAATTGAAAAGAGTCCGTACCAGAGAGGAATAAAAAGCTGTACAGGGGAAATATGATAAATATATTAGGTGTACAACTTTGCTTCCGCCGTTTTTTTTCCGAAATTCGAGACATTATTGTAAAAAACTGGTTATACATTTATGATTCAAAGTATTGTCCATCGCTGGTCATTACTTTCTCCCATCTTTCGGGCGTACGAATCCCGCGTCGAAAAAACTGGTCATCTTTTGAGGCTATCCATGAATCGATCCAATTTTTTACTTCTTCATAAGACCGGAAATGCTGGTCAGCTAGGCCGTGTGCCATTGATCGAAACAAGTGATAGTCAGAGGGAACAACGTCTGGAGAATACGGCGGGTGGGGTAGGACTTCCCATTTCAACGTTTCCAAGTATGTCTTGACCACTTTCGCAACATGGGGTCGAGCATTGTCATGCTGCAAAATCACTTTATCGTGTCTCTCGTTGTATTGCGGCCGTTTGTCTTTCAATGCTCGGCTCAAACGCATCAATTGCGTTCGATACCGATCGCCTGTGATTGTTTCAGTCGGTTTTAACAGTTTTAACAGGTTTTCATAATACACTACGCCGAGCTGGTCCCACCAAATACAGAGCATGACCTTGGACGTCAAAATCACCGTTCTTGAAGCGTTGAAACCACTCCTAATATTTTATTTTAATAATTCGAAGAGTGCGAACGCACTATGCAATAAGCATGATTTATTGCGCGCAATGTCGCGCGTAATAAATTATTTAATAAATATTTAAATAATTTTTGCGATATCGCAAAAATAAGATGGAAAGAAGGTTGGAAAGAAGGAAGGAATAATTGTGAACACTGAGATATTTTTATTTTTTATTTATAGGATATTTACTATTTATTAGGTATACAACTTTGCTTCTGCCGTTTTCCTATAGATGGTAAGTGGTGGTCGAAATAAATAGATCATAGACGTCATACAATAAACTTGGGCATCTATCAACATAACCCCATAGAAACATTAGTCGATTTGTGTCTGTATCATAAAGTTATTCTCGATTGAAAATGTCAGTTTACGAGCCAAATTCTCGTCATTTGCGGGAGGTTTTAATTTTTTGCTTCAATATGAAGAAATCTGCGGCTGAGGCTCATCGAATGCTCTCAAATACTTACGGTGAGGCCGCTATTAGTGAAAGAACGTGTCGTGAGTGAAACAATCACAGGCAATCGGTATCGAACGCAATTGATGCGTTTGAGCCGAGCATTGAAAGACAAACGGCCTCAATACAACGAGAAACACGATAAAGTGATTTTGCAGCATGACAATGCTCGACCCAATGTTGCGAAAGTGGTCAAGACACTTGGAAACGTTGAAATGGGAAGTCCTATCCCACCCGCCGTATTTTCCAGACGTTGTTTCCCTCTGACTATCACTTGTTTCGATCAATGGCACACGAACTGGCTGACCAGCACTTCCGGTCTTATGAAGAAGTAAAAAATTGGATCGATTCGTGGATAGCCTCAAAAGATGACCAGTTTTTTCGACGCAGGATTCGTACGCTACCCGAAAGATGAGAGAAAGTAATGGCTAGCGATGGACAATACTTTGAAATAAATGTATAACCAGTTTTTTACAATAAAGCCTCGAATTTCGGAAAAAAAACGGCGGAAGAAAAGTTGTACACCTAAATAAAGTAAAATATAATATATTAAATAAATAAAATATTTCGCATGCTAGAAAAATAAGATGACGACGCACAAGAGATAGTAAATATTAATGGTAAGTACAGCACATGATGGGGACCGGCGGCGGACCGCACCTGGAGGCGGATCGCGCTTAGCGACCCTGCATTTTATCACCAAAATGCCGACTTCGCAATGCAAGTTTCCGTACATCCCTCTCTATATAATTTCTTGCACCCGGAACATCTTCCTCCTCCCTTTCCTCGCAACATCATTCCCCTCGTTTAGTGACGTCACTATGACGTCATTTTCTTCTCCCTTCTCTATGATGTTATCTCTCTCGTCAAGTGACGTCATCCCCTTCCTCTCCTCTAGTGACGTCATCCCCCTCGCTTAATCACGTTATCCTCTCCTCTCCTACACCGCGGGTACCCTCCGTCCCTCATCCCCCTCTCAGAACTCCTGAATCAGACTCTGGCCATATACCTTACTTGTAATATTAATTAAATCAACATAATATTTGTTTTATTTTATGTATAATAAATGAGTATAAAATGATTTATTATTTAGGCATCTGTATAAAATTGTTAGAAATGTTTATGAAATTAATGATAGAAGGTCATTGATTGTATATTTCGAATAAACTCCGTTGATCACTTTTGAATGGACCAATCAGGTTTACGAGATATTACGGTATCAGCACATCGACGATACTGATATCAATACTTTCATACCCGATATTGCAAGGGATCGATAATTCGATATGCGATACGGATCGATCCGATACAATCGAAGTATCGAAAGTATCGCTAAAAATGAGAGGGACCATGGAAGAGACGATCAATCTCCCTCTCATAGTCTCTCTCATTATATTGTTGAATGGAAAGAGATGAAGATTGATTGTCTTCATTGGTTTCTTTCTTTCATTTTTTGTCGACTATATTACTTAGATACGATCGAGCAATCCATTCTCTAGATATTACTTTTACATTCTAAGACATTACTTAAGACGCTAATGCAGCCTTCTGATTGATTCGTGACTTCTTAAGACCGTACTTATGATGGTCTTGAATATAAGATCTGACAATGAATATCGGTCTATGTTTTTGCTCTACTGTGTACACTTCATACCATGGCAGTAAATCATGTGACCTAAGAACACCTACATCAAAGGTGCCGACGTTTAGTGTTGCTACTGGATATGATTACAGGTGTATAAGCTTAAATCCGCTGTTTTTTAGTCAGAAAAACAAATTTTTTTTTCTAGGAAACAAAAACAAATTTATTCAAAGTGCCCTCGCTAACTATACATTTTTCCCATCTTTCGGGGCAATTTGTGTATACCACGCCAAAAAAATTCCTCATCTTTCGAGGCAAACCATTCATCAAGCCATTTTCGGACGTCTTTGTAAGAATCGAAGTGCCGCTCAGCGAGCGCGTGGCGCATCGACGAAAATAGGTGAGAAGATGCCAGGTCTGGTGAGTGAGCGGAATGGGGTAGCACTTCCCAATTGAGTGTCTCCAAGTAGTTTTGGACCATTATTGACGTGTGCGATGGTGCATTGTCATGGAGGAAAATCAGCTTGTCATGTCTTTTCCGATGATGCGGCCATTTTTCACGCAGAGCACGGTGCAATTTGATCAGTTATTGATGGTAACGGTGAGCATTAACAGTTTCACCAGGTTTTAATAACTCGTAGTAGATGATACTCTCCTGATCCCACCAAACGCACAGCATCGTCTTCCGTCCGAAGCGATTTGGTCTTGAGGAA
Source organism: Atta colombica (assembly GCF_001594045.1). Lineage (NCBI taxonomy): Eukaryota > Metazoa > Arthropoda > Insecta > Hymenoptera > Formicidae > Atta > Atta colombica. Next base: position 247,522 of record NW_017259550.1, read on the forward strand.
GATGTTGACGGTTGGGCGGGATCAACCCAAGATTTCTTGCGTTTAGGATTCTGAAAAATAGATCCACTTTTCATCGCTTGTCACAATCCGCAGGATGTGACGCAGGAACGACTTTCTTTTTTGTCTGGCAAGCAGAATTTGGCATGTGTTTTGGCATCGCTCCATCTGCCTATCGTTCAGTTCATGCGGCATCCATTTTCCGATCTTTTGAACTTTCCCCATGGCATGTAGCCGTATGGAAATGGCTGCTTCAGAAACACCCAATTGCTCGGCAAGCATTTTTTGCGATTGGATATCGTCCTCGTCCATCCAAAAGAGCAATTAACAATCCTCAACCTTCCTGGGCCGATTTTCACGCTTCTTGTCACTCAGGTCAAAATTGTCGTTATTGAACCAGCGAAACCAATCTCTGCACGTTGTTTCTGATAAAGCATTGTCGCCATAGGCCTTCACAAGCATTCGATGCGATTCGGCAGCCGATTTCTTC
>NW_017259551.1:0-2263 GCF_001594045.1 Atta colombica
TATATATATATATACACACACACACACACACACACACACACACACATACATTTATTACATACTTTTATAATTTTATTTAAAAGAGGACATACTTCGCAAATAAAATTATATCCGAAATAGTAATGTCCCAAGCCAAATTTTACTCTTGTATGCTTTATTTGAATATGAACTGCAAAATCTAATTGAAATAAATAATTTAATAAACTTTATATACTAATATTATGAACAGTTCGGATACTTACATAAATTTTATTAAACGGAATGAGTAAATTTAAGACATTATTATAAAACATCAATTATGCTACATTGTCGCAGATATCAAAGAACAACCCTGTCCTTTACGTATAGTCAAATTATATAATACATTTTCAAGAGTTATTTAACTACAATGTTTTAATTAAATTATTGATAGTAGCAAAGTCGACATATAGAAATTATTAAAAAATAATAAATTAAAATGATTATAACACAATACTATGGATTTAACATATTGTATTCTTTTATATGAATTTTTGAGATATTTGTACATATATATCAACACCAATTATAAAACCTTTGCCAATTATTTGTATTTTACATATCAATTCTATGTGCCAAAATGCATTGAGCACATTTTGCAGAATATTTATTAGCATAATAGTAGATTGTAAATAGTATAATAGTAGAATTGACAATATGATATAATAGTATGAGAGCAGAATATTGATAATATAGAATAACTTTCAAAAACTTATTTTTGTTATATAAAATAAAAAATAATTTTTAAAACTTTTTCTAGTTTATCTTTAGCCTTGGCGTTAGAATGTATGTACAAGTATTCTAAAATATATAAAAGAATAACACATACACATAATTGTTGTGTAATGTCCCAATTTTGTACATAATCACTCCATGAAATTTAGATAGACATCCGAATTTTGAGTTCTAGTAAAATTACGCATAAGACAGTTAAAATTCTACATAAAATTTTGTTGTTTCTATTTACCTGTTTACGTAAATCTTCGTCGAGATTATAAATGAATAATTTGTAAAGAATTACTACTGTCTGATTTATCTGAAATTATATTAACATTAAACAAAAGTTTGTAGTAAAATTGAATACTTTGTATTCGTTGAATAAAATTTTGTCATTTCAAATAAAACTTTGTCATGTGTAATTTCATTGTTGCTTGTGCTTATTATTCTAATTATAAATAATTATTAATGCTTTTAATCTATTGTAACTTACCTTAAAGTAAACAGTTTGACATAATTTAATGTAAGAAATAAAATGTTATTCAAAATAAAATCAAAATATATATTTATTTTCACTACATTATAAAGTGTCCATATTTCCTGATGGTTTCCAAGAAAATGATACATTGATAAACAGAACGTTAAAGCTTTAGCAAAGTATAATATCATTTGTATTAATATTTGTACTTTGAATAATACGTTTAGTTTGCGTGATATAAGGCACAGTTGTAGATGGACGTGCCTGTAAATTATAATTGTTATAATTAATCAAACTGAGAGACATACAAAAAGTATTAAGCAAAATATATTTTTAACGTAGAATTCGTAATAAACTTATAATCTATAGTGTTATAACTTGCGGTTCACAATGTATAATTATTTCACATAATTGAAACTAATTATCCTTGTACATATATATGTACATATATAGGGTCTTATTTTAACTGTTGCATCAAATTATCTCGGTACATAAAAGTATATTTCAGATAAAAGAAACAATTTCGAGAGGAACATACCTTTTTTAAATATTTTTTGAACATTTATTATTTATTACATTGTTTCTTTTTTAGATGCAAACCTAACAGATATTAGATTGACAATTTAAGGATTATTAAATGTCTAGTCCATACAAAGAAAATTGAATATGGACGTATGTTTAATATTTACATTTCAAATAAAATATTATATGTACAACTTTGCTTCCGCCGTTTTTCTATAGATGGCTTTAGCAATAAGTGATGGTCGAAATAAATAGATCATAGACGTCATACAATAAACTTGGGCATCTGTCAACATAACCCCATAGAAACATTAGTCGATTTGTGTCTGCATTATAAAGTTATTCTCGATTGAAAATGTCAGTTTACGAGCCAAATTTTCGTCATTTGCGGGAGGTTTTAATTTTTTGCTTCAATATGAAGAAATCTGCGGTTGAGGCTCATCGAATGCTCTCAAATACTTATGGTGAGGCCGCTATTAGTGAAAGAACGTGGCGTGAGTGGTTTCAACGCTTCAAGAACGGTGATTT
>NW_017259551.1:2363-7994 GCF_001594045.1 Atta colombica
AAATATTCCTTGGCTTCAAAGTCATGCTCTGTATTTAGTGGGACCAGTTCGGCGTAGTGTATTATGAACTGTTAAAACCGACTGAAACAATCACAGGCGATCGGTATCGAATGCAATTGATGCGTTTGAGTCGAGCATTGAAAGACAAACGGCCGCAATACAACGAGAGACACGATAAAGTGATTTTGCAGCATGACAATGCTCGACCCCATGTTGCGAAAGTGGTCAAGACATACTTGGAAACGTTGAAATGGGAAGTCCTACCCCATCCGCCGTATTCTCCAGACGTTTCTCCCTCTGACTATCACTTGTTTCGATCAATGGGACACGGCCTGGCTGACCAGCACTTCCGGTCTTATGAAGAAGTAAAAAATTGGATCGATTCATGGATAGCCTCAAAAGATGACCAGTTTTTTCGACGCGGGATTCGTACGCTACCCGAAAGATGGGAGAAAGTAGTGGCCAGCGATGGACAATACTTTGAATCATAAATGTATAATCAGTTTTTTACAATAAAGCCTCGAATTTCGGAAAAAAAAGGCGGAAGCAAAGTTGTACACTTAATATTTGAAATATTTTAGTACAAGTACCGTTCCGTTTTTCTGTTAAAAAGTAAATGACGGTCAGAAAAAAACGAAAATCTGCTTTATTGGATAGAAACTTTCTAGAATGGGGTTTATGGGATTGAATATACCATAAATAACGGCGAGCATCGGTTATAGCAATTGGATAGTGCGCGTTATTTGAATCGATTAACCGATTTCAAACACTATATCATTTTATTTCCTGTATATCTTGGACAATTTTGATTTCTCCCAAAAAAACATTTTTGTGGGATATTCTTGAAACTAGCTTTCAAAGATATTAAAAATAATTGATACTTTTTACCGCTAAAACGTAAAAACCTCCTTAAAAAATGCATTTATTCAATGTTTTAGCAATTGTTTAACAATTTCATTTCTTAACTTACTGATTGATAAATTGTTATTTTCTGTAAGTCGCGTAGTTTTTGGCTTTCTTTATCTGAAAACGAATTATAGTTTAAAACGACTGAAACTGAATTATAAATTTTGACTTATTTTGAAATAAGTCTGCTCCTCACATATGTATAAAATTATATATTGAAACGTAACAAGTAAATAATAAAATTCTAATTTAGTCTGACTTCTAATTATTTTTTAACACAATTAGCGTTAATATGCTTATACATAATGCATATGTTATAATGTTAATAAAAGATATGACTAATTCATTTTCAATTCAGATGCATAAGCTTCAGATTTCATCGAATCAATGAACGTTTACATATATTACAATATATTCTGATCTATTCGAAAGCAGTACACATTATAGAAGATCCATCTTTGTGCAACGGATAATAGGAACTAAGGATCACAATCAATATATGGATTATAATGTAATAATTATTTAATAGAATTATATTATATACACACATGCACGTGCATATATATGTATAGAGCATGTATATATGTATGTCTCAATCTAATTTTCACATCAATATATATTTAAAAAATTAAAAAAAAAATGTTTTCTGATTTCGATCTCTTCCAATTTCCGACTTCCTCAAACTCACGAATCTATATTTTGAGATCAATTAGATTCAATTCGAGTGATTACAGCTTAAACGGAGCGATGGAGTTGCCATATTTATTCGGAAATCAATATTTTCAATTTTAAATGTATTTTTATGTTTTATTCGTCATCTTCGGATTCATCTGTTTCATTGGATCAAAAAGCTGCATCCATTTCATATTTTGGATGAGCATGACTGTGATATTGAGATGTATTTTCCATATATCTATATATAGTAATCTATTTTAAGTACCACTGAACAAATGCAATGTGCGCCCAGTATCCTACAGTGCTCCCGTGCTCCCGTTTTGCATTGACAATACCAATCTTAGGATCAAAGCCATCCTTCTCATATCGAATCTAAAATTGGTATTGCTTGAATGAAGTATATCGAGATTGCAACTTGACTCTTAAAATGTCTGCTTCCTGTTTGTGCACGTAAAGCACATAATCACTATTTTCCGCCATATGTTCTCGTGTATAAGACGCCGCATCGTTTGCTTATCTGGTAAATTTATCTGATAAATTCCAATCGTTATTCTGTGAAGATTTTCGAATGTCAAACACAAAAAGTCTCTAATGGATGTTGCCTGTATTTTCTCTTAAATGGCGGTCTTTCTGAACCATTCTTCATCTTCTACAATCTTTTAGAAATTACTGGGTTTTTTAGACAAAGTGAGCATTCTTTGAGTAATTATTTCATCATCTGATGATATTAATTAAACTCGAGGTGGTCGGTAAGCACAGTGCAGATACAATTCTTACGTAGTCTTCGATGTATGGTATTTGAGTGTTAGGAAAAACATTGGTCAGCATTTTTCATGTTTTAATTAAATCATTTACGGATTCGACAATCCACGGATTTTGGTCACAAGTCTGGATTCATTCGCATTTATAGCATCATGTTGCCTTCCTGCTTAAAAAAAATAGGGCATTTTCGGTATCAATCCATATTCTTCCATATTCTTCCAAAGTTGTTATTGAATTACGGAATTGATCATAACATCTTCTGGCCGTAACTATTCTAAAAATAGAGAATTTCTGTCTTTCATCAGACTGTTCAATATATTGGCTTCAATATTTTTCTCGTCAGCAAAATAGAGACCAAAGACATTCAAAATATGTCCAGTAAACTAACTACTATCATAGGCTTGACCAGAGGCCTGCTTTTGTGCATAGAACGCCGTTGGAAAGAATAATTACTACTCTTTTCTAAGTACATATATGTTCCATCTGCTACAAGTATCGCATGTTTTCCATAAATAGAGCTTTATCCCTAGTGTGTAATCGTATGAAATCTTTTCTCGTGATATAATTCAAACCAAGATAATTGGGGATAAAATCTTTCATGAGTACTTTTCTAGCAGAGTCTATTTTATCAGTTGTACGTCTCTATATCCCAACAAATGTTGACAGAATTGAATGAGACATTCCTGTTCTCAATTTAATAAGGAATAGAGTGAAACAAGTGCATGCACTTTTTATATATGTACTACATATTTTATCCTAAGTGAAAAGATTATTGAAATTTCCCGCAGATATTCTGGTAAGTCGATGATAATCAACATTACTTAAGATTTCAGGAGTGAGAGTAAGATTTCAATCAATCTTAACCAAAACGCATAATTTTTGTATAATAGTTATTTCTTTCTCTGTTACTCATTCGAACATCGTTCTCTAGGATTAAAAAATAAACATTAATACATGTCTGCGAAGTAGAGTCTTAATGCTGAGAACGACAAAAAGTTTCGAAAATGAGATTTTCTTTATTTCTTAGTTCAATATGATACTCCAGCTATTATGTCGTAATAAAATTTGCTTCATATAAAAGCTATATAATCTATATATTTATGAAAGTATATAGTAGTCCACAGACTAGTAGTTTATATGAAAAAGCAATATGAATTTCTTAAAATTGAACTTAAACGTCCAATTAGAACGTTATTGTTATATGAAAATTTATGTGTACATGTGCGTGATATATTGATGTAATAGTATGTAATGATGATATCGATGACATGTAAATCATCTGTGTGCTATATACGTCTAAGTGCTATTTACAATATAAATATTCATCTTTACGATCCCCTTAAAGCTATACGACGGAAAAAAAATTTAAATTTAAATGGGTATTACAATAGATTAAATGTAGAGGCAGAGAATTAAGCATGTTTTATATTTTTAAAATGATAAGAAAATTGTGAAAAAGTTACAGATTCTAAATTACATTTAAAAATAATGCGACAAATGTGACGGTTTATTATCTAGATAATAAGTTTTAATAAATAGTAATATTTTTTTAATCTGTGTTCTAATAAAAGTATATAGAAACGCATTGTATATTATATTATAGAATAAATGACAAATATCTCAATTTTTTTATATAAGTATTATGTATTTAGGATTATACATATATGTAGAGTTACATGTAATGCATGAACTAGTTGTCCAGTAAATAAACAAAATACTTATTTGTTCTATATCTTTGTAAGTAATCAGTGAATCGTAATGAAATTTTATTCACATAAATTATTTTATGTGAATATTCAAAGTATTCATAAAAGGAAAATATAACTTTTTTTATCATTAAAAAAAAATTTAACGTTTAATAATGTAAATAATAACAATTAAAATAAATATATTACAAAAATATGTTTTTAAACAAAAATATAATCTTATTCACACAACTTTTATACGTATATTTTTTATTTAAAATGTAAATATTAAACATACATCCATATTCAATTTTTTTTGTATGGACTGTACATCTAATATTGGGTTGTCTGGAAAGTTCGTGCCGATGTTGAAGGAAAATTGAAAATTTTAATTTTAGTATACATTTATTAAATTATATAGGTTTGTCGACACGAACTTTCCGGACAAACCAATACATCTTTAATTTGTTATAAGTTTATTACGAATTCTATGTTAAAATATATTTTGCTTAATACTTTTTGTATGTCTCTCGATTTGATTAATTATAACAATTATAATATGTTCATTTATAGGCACGTCCATCTACAACTGTGCCTTATGTCACGCAAATTAAACGTATTATTCAAAGTACAAATGTTAATACAAATGATATTATACTTTGCTAAAGCTTTAACGTTCTGTATATCATTTGGAAACTATCAGGAAATATGGACACTTTATAATGAAAATAAATATATATTTTGATTTCACTTTGAATAACATTTTATTTCTTACATTAAACTATGTCAAATTGTTTACTTTAAGGTAAAGTTAGATCAAAAGTATTAATAATTATTTATAATTAGAATAATAAGCACAAACAACAATGAAATTACACATGACAAAGTTTTATTTGAAATGACAAAATCTTATTCAATGAATACAAAGTTTTCAATTTTACTACAAACTTTTGTTTAATGTTAATATAATTTCAGATAAATGAGAGTAGTAACTCTTTACAAATTGTCCATTTATAATCTCGACAAGGATTTACGTAAAGAAGTAAATAAGAACAACAAAATTTTATATAGACTTTTAATTGTCTTATGTGTAATTTTACTAGCGCTCAAAATTCGGACATCTACCTAAATTTCATGGAATGATTATGTACAAAATTGGGACATTACATAACAATTGTGTTATTCTTTTATATATTTTCTTTTATATATTTTATACTTGTACATACATGCTAACGCCACAGATAAAGATAAACTAGAAAACGTTTTAAAAATTATTTTTTATTTTATATAACAAAATAAGTTTTTAAAAGTTATTTTATACTATCAATATTCTGCTCTCATACTATCATATTATCAATTCTACTTCATATCATTTACAACCTACTATCACGCTAATAAATATTTATAATTGCGATATGCTCAATGTATTTTGGCATATAGAATTGAAAATAATTGGCAAAGGTTTTGTAATTGGTGTTGATATGTACAAATATCTCAAAAATACATATAAAAGAATACAATATATTAAATCCATAATATTGTGTTATAATTATTTTAATTTATTATTTTTTAATAATTTCTATAAGTCGATTTTGCTACTATA
>NW_017259552.1:0-2548 GCF_001594045.1 Atta colombica
GCGCGCGCGCGCGCGCGCACGCACGCACCACGCACGCACGCACACACACGCGCGTGCACAACTTATTATTTGTAATATTTAATTTAGCAATATACGCGTATTGTTAGCAATATTTATTAAAGACGTATACATAGCGAAATATTATTTGCGTTTTGAATGAAAGAATGTACTTTATTGTAAATTATCGCATGTGTGTACTATTAGGAAGAAAGAAGACCAAACTTTATGTATTTAGTATCTCGCTATAGGGCGCAAAACTCTTGTGTCTGTAGATGTTGTAGTATTTATATTGTTTGTCATATTCTTTCTCTCATGTGGCTACCATAAAGAAGGTAGTGAGATGCGTATACTATATTTTTTATTTTATTCGAAAACAAGTTAATTTTTCTGTGTAGAATAACTATTATTAATTAAAAATATTAAAAAGAGCCTATTATATAATTACTCTTAACATTATTGAGATTATTTTATTTCTCTTTTAGTTTAAAATGTGCAAAATAGAATATACAATTTAAAATACAAATTCAAACAATGCTAATTCTGCTAATTCTGCTAATTCTGCTAATTCTGCTAATTCTGCTAATTCTGCTTTCTTCTTGGTGCAATGGTCATAGATCTTTGAGTTCTGTCCTTACAATTCATCAACTATTGAAAACATTTGTCGTTGACTTCAGCATCTAACATAGTATATGTTATCTAACATACTACTATCTAACATAGTATCATACACTATCTAACATAGTATAATGAACTGAATACGAAGCCAGAATAAGACTGCGGTCACAGTCTCACTAATACTTTGAATCGTCTGATTGACTAATTAGAAAAAAGAATTTTACGAATTGACTAGTCAAAAAACGCTTAAAGTATTTGTAACATCGTGTTGATCATACCCACAATCGATTTAAAATCAAAATCAAAACCAGATCGAGCGCAGTTATCGACAAGATACTATTAAAGACGCGCTTATGGAAGTTCGCGTGTCTGTTAAAATTTAAGTGATTAAGAATAAAAAACTAATGATACGATACTAATTTCATGATTTATTAGTTTCGTAGACATGTATATATATTTAAAATTTAATAATACTCGATTTTTATTTAAAACTAATGTAATGTTATCATCCGAGTTTGATTATATTAATATAGATGATAACTGCAGAGAAAAAAATTGTAATTTTTCGGCAATATATTATAGCATTAAAAGTGTGCATACTTATTTATACACCATTTATAAAAAAAACCATTAATAAAAAAATCATGAATTATTAATGTATTATCGATAAATATTTATGTTAATAATCATAAATTTTTATTAATTGTCATAAAGTCTTCATTCTTCAATTATCCCCGGGCTTCTTGGGCCCCATTGATAGTCACGAAAATTTGCCCAGGGCCGACGATTTTTAATAGTATCTTATCAGTGGTTATAATTAGAGACTATTGTACCTTTCAGTGCAACAAGAAGTTTGGGATTCGATCCATCTAAAGAGTTGGGATCCACCTAAAGGATTGGGACGAGGAGCGCTGGGGATGCACGAACGGCGGCGAGAAAAACACTCATTTAACACTTTTCACAATTTTATTAAAATGATCTTCCTTTTTAATGACACCTTTTTATAATTATTTTGTTACTTTAATATGAACATTAATGATTGTACTTTGCGTTAGTACGCGTGGCTATTCGTGGCTTATTTTTGCATTCGCGATAATAATTAAAACAGTCGGTATTGCGGATGTATATGTAAAAAGGACACTCGACGCGTAACGTGACGAGTGTACGTATCGGAAAAGACTCCCCCGGTCTGCGATTAGACAGCCGAATAAAGGAATGCACGGTGTCTTATTACCGCGCGGATTTTGGCGATCGATATATGATCATGCCCGGACGTCATTCGCGCATGGATCGCCGCATTTTCAGTCTTGCAAATTCCATGATTCGTTGCCATACCGAAATGCAAGGCTCAGGTGCGATAGCTATCTTGCATTTCCATTAGCTTGTTGCTATGCCGAAATGTAAGGCTTAAGCGGGGAGCACAGACTCTTACATAACACATAAAATATGAAGCATAAAAAAAATCAACTAGAGTCCTTTATTTCATGGAAAAGAAGAAAATAAAGCACTTTAATTGATTCATTTTTTTATGCCTCATGTGTTATGCATTATGCAAGAATCTGTGTTTCCCGTTTTACTTGTGGTAGTTTTTAGCAAGCTTTACTTTCGGGTTACAACATCATAGGAGTTGTAACTAATGAGAGTCACATTAAACAATCAATTTTGATTTTTTAGCAATTCCCGCCTATATTTGAATATCGATACTGTAAGAATGATCGATGCGCGTTATTGATAATTTATCAATTATACTAAAAATCGTTTTTTAAACTAATCTATTTTAAGAAAAATTAATTTTATCAACTAAAATAGGGCCATTTTAATCCAACATCTTTACAAAAAAATCGCTTCTTTTTTAAGGTCTACTTCAAATCGATATATAATCGATTTTTAGTGTTCTGATATGGATATCACCCATTCAAACTATATATATATA
>NW_017259552.1:2703-3738 GCF_001594045.1 Atta colombica
ATATATATATAATATTATACTAATTTTATGATTTATTAGTTTAGTAGATTAGATATTTATGCATTTAGAACTCAATAATACTCGATTTTTCTTTAAAATTGTGATTTCAACGTTATCGTCAAAGTTTGATTATCAATAGAGATGATAACTAAAGAGAAAAAAAATTATAATTTTTCTGCAATATATAGGATATTATAGCTTTACAAGCTTTACAAACATATTTATTTATGGAATATTTATGTAATAAAAAACCACGAATTTAATAATGTATGACCAAATATTTAGGTTAATAAATAATTAATAATAGCAAAATTATATCGCTTGTCGATAAGCATTCTTCAATTATCTCCGGGTCCTTCTTTACTGTAAATTCCCATGGGTTTTTTCATGGGTTCCTATAGAGGACTATAAAATTCTGTAGGAGTTTGTGTAGTTACCTATAGGATTTGCGCAGCATGCATAGGTATACGTAGGACATTCATAGGAATGCAAATAGAGTAATAGAGGTACTTACAAGGAATGTAAACAAATGCCCCATGAGAAACTAAAAAGTCTATAGGATACCAGTTCATACAGCAATATGTAGGCATACGTAAGACAAAAGAGAGGTGCCTCATGGGGATTGAAAATGCCTATAGGCTACCATAGGACGTACGCACATCTCCTCTGTCCTAACTCCTATGTAAATCTACATGTTCCATACAAAGTGTAATATCCCCTAATATCCCCTAGGTCTTTAGTTCCCATGAGGCATCTCTTCCGCATTTCTATGAATATCTATATCAACTTGAGAGAATAATTCGTAACTCTCAAAAATTAGAAGTATAATATTAGGTATACAACTTTGCTTCCGCCGTTTTCCTATAGATGGCTTTAGCGGTAAGTGATGGTCGAAATAAATAGATCATAGACGTCATACAATAAACTTGGGCATCTGTCAACATAACCCCATAGAAATATTAGTCGATTTGTGTCTGCATCATAAAGTTATTCTCGATTGAAAATGTCAGTTTACGAGCCAAATTCTCGTCATTT
>NW_017259552.1:3838-25936 GCF_001594045.1 Atta colombica
GGGAGGTTTTAATTTTTTGCTTCAATATGAAGAAATCTGCGGCTGAGGCTCATCGAATGCTCTCAAATACTTATGGTGAGGCCGTTATTAATGAAAGAACGTATCGTGAGTGGTTTCAACGCTTCAAGAACGGTAATTTTGACGTCCAAGGTCATGCTCTGTATTTGGTGGGACCAGCTCGGCGTGTATTATGAACTGTTAAAACCGACTGAAACAATCACAGGCGATCGGTATCGAACACAATTGATGCGTTTGAGCCGAGCATTGAAAGACAAACGGCCGCAATACAACGAGAGACACGATAAAGTGATTTTGCAGTATGACAATGCTCGACCTCATGTTACTCCCTCTGACTATCACTTGTTTCGATCAATGGCACGCGGCCTGGCTGACCAGCACTTCCAGTCTTATGAAGAAGTAAAAAATTGGATCGATTCGTGGATAGCCTCAAAAGATGACTAGTTTTTTCGACGCGGGATTCGTACGCTATTCGAAAGATGGGAGAAAGTAGTGGCCAGCGATGGACAATACTTTGAATCATAAATGTATAACCAGTTTTTTACAATGAAGCCTCGAATTTCGGAAAAAAAACGGCGGAAACAAAGTTGTACACCTAATAGTTAATTAGAAGTATAATAAATGAAGTATGTTCCACATTGGGTGAAAAAAATTTCTGATTGCCATAAAGAAAATATATACTCTACTAATACTAATTTTTTTGAGTCACATTTTTTTTGAGTCACCTTATTTATCACGTGATTTTCAATTTTTGAAGTTATGGAAAAATTATCTTAGATTTTCACTTGAAATTACATCCGTTGGCTGATATTTTGTGTACACATTCTAACATATATATTATAGGGACTATACAGGATATCTCAAATTTGGAACTATTTTTATGCAGGTAGAGCGGATTAAACTGAACCGGAAGGTCCTCTATCATTTTGCAATTTTCGCAATTATTATCCAATGAACAGAATGTCTAAAATCGATGCATGAGACACTTTAAGAGTTCTTTGAAAAAACATCTTTAAAATATGATAAAATAATAAAATAATAAAATAAAATATATCCTTAAAATATGTCATAAAGAATTCTGAAAAATATCTTAACGTTATCTTATGCGTTGGTTTTATCCGCTTATTCGACAATTTTTAGAAACTATTTTGAAAATTGCAAAATGGATACAGGACTTTTTGATTCAGTTTAGTCTATGGTACTTTATTGCACACGAAAATAGTTTCAAATAGGAGACATCCTGTTTATCATTTCCGATTTCCATTCAGGTCCGATTACATCAACGTGCACATCATCCTTTTTTCTATGCGATCCTATAGGAGCCTCTTTTCATGGACTGAGATATGTCATAGATTCCTATCTAAAACCTTGTAGAAAAATTGTTATCTTATATATACATGCTGTGTAAATCCTACAGATACCTATTGTAAGAACTTTAGAGGAAATAGGCACAACAGAAAAACTGTCAGTGTCAGAACTGTATGACTCAGTGGCAGGACGGAAGTTTACCAACTCGAAGGAGAGACCAGGCCTGAGTTTGAGACGAGGAGCGTCTTGATATTTTTCTCTATTGTCATCAATTGTTTACACTATACAAGCTTCTACAGAATCTTAGGAGCTGCACAATGAAAGGAATAGGAAACAAGCAAGAGAATAAGAATTTCAACCTATCAGAAATCACGTATTGTGGAATACACAATTTCTGATAGATTGAAATTCTTAATCTTTGTTTCCTGTTCTCTATTCCTTTTATTATGCGCAGCTCCTTATAGTCCTTATAATAGGAACCCATGAAAAAACTCATGGGAATTTATAGCAAGATAGGAGCCTCCTCTGAGGACCTGTTAAATTTACCATGGGTATCCATGGTTAGGTAAACCCATAAGAAAATTCCCCATAGGAATTTGCAGCAGGGATCCTTTTTGTATTACTGAAGATTTGCCCAGAATTGATGGTCGTTAATAATATCGTCGATGGTTAAAGCGAAACAAACATATATTTGTTTCACTTATTGCATGATGTGTACCAGTTCAGATGTGCAGAAATAAAGAACAGATTCTTTGTTAAAATCAAATAAAACAATTTAAAATTATTAAAATTATTAAAAGTTATTTAAAAAGTTTATTAATAAACATTTTCTCACATATTGTATGTCGAGGTAATGCTTATTAAAAATGCTGATTTAATATATAGTATCTCATTTTAATGTTCCACCCCAAATAACTTTTTTATTTTTGATCTTTGAAAAAAATATTTTCGATAAAAGTTGTTGGCTTTGAGGAGAACATAAGAGAGTGTCATTAGTTTGAGTTTGAATAATTGCTTAAAGGTCACATGAAAGCTTCCTTCAATTTCTTAAATGGAACCCTCTTTTTATTGTACATTCTTATAGAGCTGGAAAGTTTTTCAAAACACTATAAATGAGTTCATTTTTATTAAGTATTTTTCGAGTTACAAGGTTTGCAGCACTGTCAGTATTCGCATTATCCAAGGTGTCCAATCGACGGCTAAAATCTCTTGAATGTTGCTCATGTTCTTAAACAACATTTAAGAGGTTTTAGTCATCGTTTTAGCACCTTGAGTAATGCAAATGCCGATGGTATATTGTAACTTTCGAACCTCATAACTCGAAAAATACTTAATGAAAAAATATTTTATTATAGTGTTTTGGAAAGTTCTCAAGATATAGTAAGCTATAAATATATGTAATGAGAAATAGGGGGTTCCATTTAAAAAATTGAAAGCGACTTTCACGTGATCTTCAGAGGACTGATCCAAATCAATGGCACCATTTTATGTCTTCCTTCGAATCAAACAACTTTTGTCTAAAACATTTTTGTCTATTTTAGTATTCGAGATATTGAGCTGGATCATTTAAAATGGGACATCCTGTATATTTATTACATAATGATAACAATATTGATTACCAATTTGTTTTTATTTATTTTGAATTTATCACATAATCCTCTACTAAATATATCGTGAAACAATAGTGGCTCAGTGCTAAGGAAACGCGAAGTGATGAGTTGTCTGAGATCACGATTATTATATCTCAATGACCGCTATGCCGATCGAGGTCATTTTTTTTACAACTTTGCATGATAGCTACCTGCTACAATTGCTTCTCAAAGGTTGTTCGATGTGATGACTCTCGTAATGTATAGGAGAGTCAAGGTCATCGGAGGTGAATTGTTTTAATTTTAATATTTTCTTAGTGAATAACAGTCGCTTGCTGAAACTTGATGGTCACTCAAGATCATGATCTTGACAATGTGAGTCCAAGGTCATTTCAATTTTTTTCGATAATTAAACAGCAAATCTGAAGGCTGAGGTGCGTTGCGAAGAAGTTCTTTGAGGCGTTCTACTTCAGGATCGCTCCATTTGCTTTTCCTGAAATCTTTGTTCTGAAATAGAAAAAGAAAACTGTAATATATTAATGGTAAAATAACTTATAATCATAAGTTTGCTTACACATCTTCCTTCGAAGCTCAGTGGTTTGCGCCTAAATATGACCTAGTTTATATCTAGCGCTTAATCTGGACTTACATTATGGTACCGACGAGATACTGTACAAAACCGTCCTGAGAAATTTTCGTGACTATCAAGGACCTCGAAGGCTCGGAGATAACTGAAGAACGATGATGTTACCGACAATTGATAAAAATTCATGATTATTAATGTAAATATTTCGACATTATTAAATTCATGATTTTTTAATTATAAGTATAATAAACTATTCAAGACGCGGAGAATACCGTCACAATAAATACTTCATATTTTAGCTAATTTTGTGATCTACAATCCAGTTCATTTTGTAATTCATCAAGTGCAATAATTATCTTTAAAGATTCTTCAAAACATTTATAGGCAGAATATACTATTGGGAGTACAAATTAATTCGATCCGTTTCCCTAAAGATAGCTCCAGCTGTTGTGAATGGTTCATAGTGACAGCTGATTTTGGCGGTTCAGAGAGGTTAAACATCTGCTAATAATATTCAGTTTATATCGCTTTGAGTTTCATACAAAAATCTTGATTTTTACTGTATTGAAATGTCGAATTTTGTATTAACCTCGCGTTGTAGTCTGCTGATCATTTTCTGTTTGATAGAAATATGAATCACAAAGGTTAAAACGCGTTAAAAATTAAAAGATAACATAACGAAATCATTATTTGTTTAAAGAATTGATAGACATTTTTATTTACGACGAATGTCGAAAGAATCAAAGGCTGCACTTTACTCTCAAAGATTTCCGGACAGACGACATCCAGATCACGGTTTTTATCATTATCTTTACCAACGATTAGAAACAAATGGGTAATTCTATAAATCAAGAAAACCGATCCACAAAGAAATTAAGAGACGATTGTTCAATAAGCTATTGAGACAAATCCTCATACGAGTACAAGAGCGATTACCACAGAGTTGAACATGAATCATGTTACAGTTTATAAAATAATTAAACATTCGCTGGGTTGGCAACATTCAAACATAATATAACACACAAATTTAAATCTGGTGATATGCCATGATGTTTAAATTTTTATGAATGGATTGTTATGTCCTATAGACGCCACGATTCTTTCGAAAGAATTAGCTCCACGTCGATTATGGTTGGCGTCTATGAGACTCGAGTGAAGTTCTCTTATAACAGTCTGACAGAATTGAAAAGGGACCAGACAAGTTCCGCGAAAACCCATAAATGCCAATCAAGGCATTTACGAGGAATATCCGGAAGGAATAACAATCTTAATGCAGACCCGAAAAGTGAAGATTGCAAAAGACACTGTAAATGCTCCGAAGTCACGCAATAATCCAAATAAAAATCCAAGCTTTGTTGTCTCAGACTAACCAATTTTTAAGAAAAGGGCGCCACGTTGCGCTTAAAAAATCATAAAACGCAGGATAACTTTTCACGGTAGCGTTATTTAAGATCAGATTCGCGACTGACAATTTGCCTTGCACGCAAAACTAGTTGTGCATGGTAATCTGTTTACCTAGCCATATTTTCCTCGAGGATAACAGAATCATCTGTCATCCGTCTGGGGCAATCTTGCCTCTTTAAAGAAAAACATAAATCATTTCTTTTTTTCTCGAAACCTCTTTAACGATGTACTTTAAATTAACAATGATAGAACGCTATAAAACTCATAAATCTCGCGTGACATTGCAATTAACATCCTAGACAAAGGGCACTACGCCCTTTTTTCGGGGTATAAATAGAGGTCGCGTGGAAATGCAGAGCGTACGGAAATCAGGCTACCTCGGTTCACGTCAGTGCAGTGAAAAGCCGTTAGTTCACGCCAGTTCGCGTATCTTTACGCAAGTGCATCAAAATTTTGAGCAAAATTATCATTGGAATCAGCTAGTCACTGGCCACTGCAACTACCCTCCTGACGCTCTTGCGTGGATAGCGGGTCTTCTCGTTCACTTCGACCGATATCTACCTGAGATCTCGTGGACCAAACAGCTAAACAATAAATTGGCCTGCCATTCCATCCGGATATCCACACATCTCTTTGTACAAACACACACATACACACATACACACACACATACACACACGCGCGCGCGCGCGCGCGCATGCACGTACGCACGCACGTACGCACGCACGCACGTACGCACGCACGCACACATACACACGCACGCACGCACACACGCACGCACGCACGCACGCACGCACGCACGCACGCACGCACGCACGCACGCACGCACGCACACACACACACACACACACACACACACACACCCTTCTATAACTAAATTCTAACTTAACCATTTTACCATAAACAAATCGATTGTAATTACATGAATAATAATAAGTTTTTTTTTTATATATTTATATAAATATATGTATATAATATTTTATATAGACTTAGACTATTTTTTTTTTAAATAAGTATAAGTCATTTATATTATAAATGAAGATTGCCAACTTCCATTATTTGAATCACTACTCGCATTCCTTTCTCTCTAAACACCTGAGATCGAGGTCCAGTCCCGCGTCAAAAGGATTAAGTTCCTTGAATTCCCAAAAAGTAGGACGTTCGCACTATCTGTTGGAGGTCCTTTCGGGACATTGACCCGAATTCCAGGACCTAAAAGGTGCGTACAACTCATAGGTGTATAGGCGTGCTTCTGCGCATATATCTGTGAGATTGAGTCTAACCGTCCATATCTTCTCCATTCTTCCTCATTGTTTCCTTGATCACATTTCCAAGGATTTCGACGTAACAGGATTATTGATCGTAAGTTTGTTTAAATTTTCTATTCTTTTATTATTTTATAAGATACCACATTGTTATCAACTTGCGTCGTCAATAATATAATATATTAAATTATTCAGTTTCTGTAGGTGGATATTAATGATGCTGGAAATGATATATTTTCGAAAAAAATTCTGTTTAGTGATGAAGCAATACAAATAATAAACAAATTTAATAAACATTGAACAAATAAACATTGAATAATAAAACAAAGTTAAATAATAATATTATATTAAAATATACTTATAGTAAATGTTCAATGTAACCACTATTTCCTTCTAAACATAACGTAATTCTGCGCTCCATTAAATTGTTTTTTTTTTTGTGAAAACTAAAAGTAGAGAGTGTTAGAGTCATAACATTGCAGCCTTCCATGGGCAAAACAACAAGGTGAAAAATATCACTACATTAGTTTTGAAGTCGAGAATATTTCCTTTAAAATAACATAAAGAAAATTGTTCTATTTTGCTTAGGAATTTGGTTATTGGTCCAAAATAGACCCTATTTTTTTGTAAGATTTTGATTAAGTACCGCTGGCATTTATTATCCGATGTGCGCCACGAGGAAATTGCTCGGTCGGAGTTTGCACATCATAGTGTGCATGAGGGCGTGCGTGGCTGTGTTTGTGTCCCTCATCAGAGATAAGGACTCCATGATTCGTCACTCCCATATTTAATGACTTCAAAACTCCATTTTCTCTCTCTGTGTGTGTGTGTGTGTGTAGATGGGTGAGTATTGGGTGGGGTGTGTGGGTGGGTGGAAGGACGAATAGTTGTAAAATGTGGATGGATCGATAGATGTATGTTCGCGCACTACTCAATATGAAGTGTTCTCGCCTCTTCGTCGAAGACACTTAGCAGTCTGTTCCTCATATTGATACGAGAGCAAGTCAATAAGTTTTTAGAAAAACATAGTAAAACACATTTTTTTTAATCGATTCATTTTTATTTCTCAACATAGTCTCCTTTTAGCTCGATACACTTGATTCAACGATTCTCCAACTTTTTCAAGTCGTTCGAATAATATGATTTATCGAACCTTTCAAAATAAGCCTCTGTTTCGGCGATGAGCTGCTCTCTAGTGATGAATCTCTTTCCTCCGAATCATTTCTTCAGGTTTGGAAATAAGAAATAGTCGCAGGGGACTAAATCTGGCGAATATGCTGGATGAGGAAGCAATTCGTAGCGGAATTCGTTGAATTTGGCTATCGATGCCGAGCACGTGTGAACCCATTTGATGGAAGAGCACTTTTTTCTTCGCCAAATGAGGATTTTTCTTTAAAATGTTATTGAAACGGTCCAATAAGGCTAGTAGTAATCGCTATTGATCGTTTTTTTTCCGCTACGACGGAAAATAATCGATATGAATTATACCGCGTGCATTTCAAAAACTGTGGCCGTTACCTTTCCGTTCGATTTTACGGTTTTCGCCTTCTTCGGAGTTGGTTCATCCATTTGAAGTCTATTGTTTTGACTATTCGTTTCGGGTGTGATCCATGTTTCGTCTACAGTAATGAATCGACGCAGAAATTCATCTAGATTACGTTGAAACATATCCAAATATTGTTTTGAAATCGTCATAAGGTCACGCTTATCCACAGTGAGCAAACGCGGCACCCATTTTGCCGATAGCTTTTTCATACCCAATTTTTCGTGCAAAATTCACTGTGCCATGTAATATCCCTATGGCCTTTTCCGACCGATTTTATGGTCTTCGCGTTCTTCGGCATGGTAAATAAGCCGTTCACCTGGTGAAGTTTATTGTTTTGACTGTTTCTTCATCTCGGGTGTGAAGTAATGGATCCACAGTAATGAATCGACGCAGAAATTCATTTGAATTACGTTGAAATATCTCCAAACATTGCTTTAAAATCGTCACACACTTATGGTCCACAGTGAGCAAATGCGGCACCCATCTTGCTGATAGCTTTTTCATTCCCAATTGTTTGTGCAAAATTGAAATCACTGTGCCATGTGATATGCCTATGATCTCAACAAGCTCGCGCACTTTCATTCGTCGATCAATCAAAATCAATATCGTAGACTTTATAGATGATTTTTGGCGTAGCAGCCTTAATTCGGATGTCCTGAACGAGGCGCATCACATATGGATGTACGACCATGTTTAAATTCATTCACCCAATTGTATACAGTCGCAAACGCTGGTGCAGATGTACTATGAACATTATTCAACTCGACTTTGATTTCTTTCGTTAAATCTTTCATATGTAAATGATCACTGCAACTCGTTCACTGAAACTCGTTTTTTTCCATTACAAAAAATACAAAGGTTGTTCACTTTAATCGTTTATAGAAATGAAACCACGCGATGAATTCCGCTCAAAATTTGACAGTAATTAGCTGAGAGACTACTACTACTTGTCAAAAAGTAATGTGACATGACATTGCGAGTGACAGATTTCTTCCTCTGACAGATTTTCTAAGAACTTATTAACTTGTTCTCGTACATTTATTGATTTCATTTTGAGGAATTTCCTGCTAAATCTCTTAAAGAATTCTTTTTCGAGTTTTGCGAGCATCGTTGGCTGCCTTGGATAACCTCTCAACTCATCAAGTCCCAGACGTGTTCAATAGGATTCAAGTACAAGTTTACTGCTGAATCATCGTGATATCATCATCCTGTAAAATCTTCTCTATGTAACGTTACGAAGATGAGCGTTATCCTGCATGAAAACAAGATAGTTTCTACAGAATCACGATATTATGATTCTTTTTATCTGTTTTAATTAGATCTTTAAAGCAGGAGTAAAAGTACAATGCTTCGGTCAAAAGTTTATATCTCAATCAAAAAGTATATCACGCATTTGAATAATTCCATGAATAAACTTCAGCATTTTATAGTTATAATATTATATCATCATCATCATCATCATCATCATCATCATCATCATCATCACCATCAATACTTTATATCAGCGGCAAAAAGTACAATGTCTCGAAAAACGAATATTTCAGCCAAAAAGTAGACGAGAAGACGTCGCGCTCGAAAGATTCCACCTCAGCATTTTTAACACTTGCAACGCTACGTAATCTACTAAAGCGCAATTAAACGTATATTTATTGAACAGCTTTCAAATAGCTATCGAACCGCTATTAAACTATCATCCATTTTCACTTATATCTGCAATAATATACCAGGTATGTAAATATGAAACTGGAATTTTTTTATAGAAAATACACATTATTGCATGAAAATGATAAAAAAATATTTTATTCGAAGTATTGTCCATCGGTAGCTATACATTTTTTCCACTTGTTTGACAATTTGTGGATGCCACGCCAAAAAAATTGTTGCTCCTTTGAGCCAAACCAGTCATCTAGCCATTTTCGTACATCTTCATAAGAAATGAAGCTGCTGAGCAAGTGCGTGTCCCATCGATGCAAATAAGTGGTAATCGGACGGAGCCAAGTCTGATGAGTAAGCCGCATGCGAAAGTATTTTCCAACCAAATGCCTCAGTCGTTTCCTTGACCAGTTTTGCTGTGATGGTGCATTATCAAATGTGAAGCAATATCACTTTGTGTTGCCTTTTTTGATATTCCGTTTTTCACGCAAAGCTTGATTCAAATTGATCATTTGTTGTCGGTAGCGTTCAATATTAACGGTTTCGCCAGGTTTTAGCAGCTCATAATAGATCACACCTTTCTGATCCCATCAAACACAGAGCATTGTCTTCTGTCCATAGTGATTTGGCCTTGCAGTCGATGTCGATGATTCGCCTGGAGTTATCCATGATCTTTTACGTTTAAGATTCTCAAAATATATCCACTTTTCTTCGCCAGTCACAATTCGATGGAGAAATGACTTTCTTTTGTACCTGGCGAGCAGCATTTCGCAAGTGGTTTTCCTGCTGTCTTTCATTCAGTTCATGTGGAACCCATTTTTCTCATCTTCTGGATCTTTCCCATTTCAAACGTATGGATTTCAAACGTATGGAGACGGCTTCTCGTATCACATTCAATTGATCCGCGAGTTGTTGTTGAGTTTGAGCGTCATCCTCATCCAACAATGCTTGCAATTCGCTGTCTTCACACTTTTTCGGTGGTTTTCCACGTTCTTCGTTTCTCACGTCAAAATCGCCACTTTTGAATTTTTTAAATCACTCAAAGCATTGTGATTTACCAAGAGCATGCTTACCGTAAGCTTCGACAAGCATTCGATGCGATTCTGCAGCAGTTTTCTTCAAATGGTAACAGAAAATCAATACTGTCCGCAAATCGTAGTTTCCAGACAAAATTCGACATGTTCAACGCTATTACAAACTATACTGTTGTATGAAATTTATATTGTTGTGAGTTGAAAATCTTACAATTCCTGGTGTCGCAGTTATCGATTAAATATTTTAAATATATTTTGCAAAACACAATTCTTTGCATGTTTTCCATGTGATATAGTATTACAATCATTTAGATTATTAAGAGATTCTACATCTTCATAATGCGCATCCAGAGTTTCGATGGCATCATCGGTGTCGAGTATATCCGCCAATCATTTCAATTTTTCGTATTCTTTAATACGAGTGTTTTAGTCTTTTATTTTCTATCATGGCTTCCGTAATTAGATTCCTCACCATATGACGAGATCATCCCGTCGTCCCATCACAATCCATGTAAGCATTCAATCAGGAAGCGCAAGACTTCGACTCGGATCTTGTCAAAAAATAGTATAGGACGTGAAAAAATGTAATATGTAAGAATGTGTTCCCCTTTTAGCTCCGCTATTTCCTTGACGAAAAATATTTTTTCAATAATGATTCTTTGCAGATCTATAAACATGACCATGACAAGCAATTTTTCGAGACTACATCTCACTCTGGTTTTCCTCTCTCTTTTAAAATTCTGAATACTTGCTGATCTTGTAATTTACATAATTTTGCGCATTACATTGGACAACGAATAGTATTCGATTACACAATCGTGATGAGGCAATATGCGGTAGTATTGGTAGGTATATTCTCTTTACAGTTAAATTCTATGCGTACGTGATGTTCTTGACGAATTCGTTTTTTCGCGAGCAATCAATGACCGCAAAAGACCTTTTTTCAATAAATGACAGCATGTTGAGTAGCGTTTCGAAGTAGTTGATTTCATAATATTTACGAAAACGCGTGTACATATCAAACAAGACGGCGTATCTCTTTTTGCCAAAATCTAGATTTAAATTTCATGAGCGAAACTCATGTTCAGATAACGATCGCTTTCCAATGTTAGGAGCATTAATAATTTATTGATATATCTCGTTTAATAGAACGTGAAGCATCTGTCACTGCACTTTGAATAATTCAACATTCAGGCTGTACCGCAGGATTTTGCACCAAGCAATTGTAATCAATTGTTCGTATCAAAATTAATTCGTGATGTTGACGATCACGCGTTTGTCTTCATAAAAGCCCAACAGCAGCATATAAAAATTAAAGTGTCTTTTCTCCATATCGGATCTAGAGTTCCATCGTTTAGCGTAATCAAAGCTTTGTCGTACATTAGCGACAAATAGTTTTTGATCGTTTGGTAATTCCAACATTTCTGTTGCGGTCACTTTCCACACCATTGAGTTCATATCGAATTTCATCAAACGAAGTTCACGCGATTATTTCCAAGTGTCATTGGCATCTGATCGTTTTTCTTTTTCACCGATCTTCCTTCGACGTAGAGAAAACTTTCGCATAGCATCATGTATAATCTTGTTATATGGATATCTGTATGAGTATCTATTGCTATGTCCAAATGTAATGTTGGTATATGGATTATGCGTATGAGTCTCAATCTTGATGCAGTCGTCAGCTCACCGATAATATCAGCCATCTTGTACGAAATACAACGATTTTAAAAATGCAGCGTTGAACACAGTGAGTTTCTTTCCAGATGTCTCTACGTTAAAAGATGTACCTCTCGTCTGTTTCGGCTGTTCGTTTAACATAAGTTTTATGTTAGAATATATGCAATCTAACGGTGATCTCCTCTCTGCGAAAATCGATCGTCTTGGTCTCCCATGCGAATCGTCAGATCCAATACTCCGTACAATAATTGTAAGGTAAATGATCTGCGTCGGCTTTTGTTATCTTATATTCTGGTGTAGGGTCGGCGAAAACTCGTGTATTATGTGCACATACTTATTGCTGTATCCACTCGTGGTCATGTTGCACTCGTGGTTATGTCGATACGAATGATATTTACGTTGATGATATTTATTGGCATGTCCGACTTGTGCCATTGTCGCAGCTTTAGTCGCAGTGATTTGATAAAAATCTCAATAGTTAGCCGATGTTCTAAGGTTTCTTAAAATTTATCCGATACTGCTATATATTACGCAGTTCGTACGATCCTTTGGGAATGACAATTTCCTTATTGTCAAAATAAAACTTATTGTTTCGAATTTACATTGGTTAGAGTATAATACGTTTTAAAGTCTATCAGATCGAGCTCGTAATCGCCCAAATCTATCGCTGGAAAGTAGCTCACGGCAAAGACGTTACTCTTGCCAGCCAGCGTAAAGGGGATTTACACGGTGCTGCTTTTATTCGCTTTGAGCAAACTTCTTAATTCGTCAGCGAATTCGCTGATAAAAACTTCTTCTAGACGTTCGTTTTTTTATCAAAATTTTTAAGTCGCTGCGTCAAAATTGAACATGTCCAATTTTAACTCTTTCATCAAGCAATTTTAGCAGCAGCGTCTAAAAACACTTCGTGTAAAAATGGAAGCAAATGAATCAACAGGCGATTGGCGAATAATTCGCATGAGCAAGACACTCAGCTGACAAAAGTGGTTTTGTATACGTATAGAGTTTGCCGAATTATTCTCTAGTATTTACAATATTGTTAAAATTATTATTTTTATGTGGAATTTTTTTTTATCTGTTACATGCGAAATGTCTCCAAAAGATAAGATTATAAGTCTTATAAGATTAAAGCATAATGAAATATGCATATTCTTTGAAGTTTTGGAAATTGTTATCCAATTATTTGGAATATCAAGCTGAAAGAATATTCAAACAAAACTCATGCGAGATAAGTAATGATATTAAGTGATCTCGAAAAAAGCAATCTGAAAATGAGTTTCGATGCAAGTTCAATTCTCTTATGTGATAATTTTGGAGAGAAAATATTAGAGTTTCTGCACATAGATATTTTGTGTCTTATTCGTGTAAATTCTCGCAATTAATAGCGTTTTTTACTGGCAAAACTAATGCGCATTCAGTATACATTAAAGCCGTCATTATGCATTACTTTGATTTGAATGTTAAAGTGAGATACTCAATTGATAAAATGCTTACTGTATTAATTATTTTATTAAATAATACAATAAAATGTATTGAAGATTTTAGAAGTTTAATTCGTTTCTATATTTTTATTAAACATATGTACATATTAAACATATGTACATATTAAACATATCTATGTCGATACAACAGCATTAAAGTGCATTAGCTCTGCCAGTGAAAAATGCCAGTGAAAAATGCTATAAATTAAGACTATATATTGCCTGAATAGTCATGATTGTAGATGTACCCCAGAGAGTAGATTTGAAAGATTCAAATCCACTCGAAATTTTTTTTTTATTTTTCCATTTTTAATTATAAACAAATATAACTTTATTTTTTACTCTTCTTTTTATTACCGTTTTTCTTTTTCTTTTCATTTTATTTTAATTTTTAATATAGTAATGTTTCTTATACAGGAAATTTTTTTGTCCTTTTCTGATTTTTTAATAATTTTTTTTCTAGAACATTTATCATGAATAATACAAATGTGCCATTATTGTAAATGATATCTTTTTTTCGTCAGAAAATCAAATTGCTTAAAAATTTACAATAATTTAATAAGATAAAAACGATTTTTTAAATAATATAATTAGTAATACACATTTATTGAGACTTTGTTTCTATTTTTATAGTATGATTTGAGAATATTAAAGATATGTACAGGAAGGAACTTAAGAAAGTGAATAACAGTAAAAAGAGTGGAACAACAGATCCAGATTCTTTGTTCCAAGATTAACTTGGTATGATCAAGCAGATCTTTTCTATAAGAAGTCATCAGTACAAGGTAATCATCATCGAATATGATAGTAAGTTTTATTTGTTTTATATATTAGGTGTATAACTTTGCTTCCGCCGTTTTCCTATAGATGGCTTTAGCAGTAAGTGGTGGTCGAAATAAATAGATCATAGACGTCATACAATAAACTTGGGCATCTGTCAACATAACCCCATAGAAACATTAGTCGATTTGTGTCTGCATCATAAAGTTATTCTCGATTGAAAATGTCAGTTTACGAGCCAAATTCTCGTCATTTGCGGGAGGTTTTAATTTTTTGCTTCAATATGAAAAAATCTGCGGCTGAGGCTTATCGAATGCTCTCAAATACTTATGGTGAGGCCGCTATTAGTGAAAGAACGTATCGTGAGTGGTTTCAACGCTTCAAGAACGGTGATTTTGACGTCGAAGACCAGCATAGCGATGGAAGAGAGAAGGTTTTCGAAGATGCAGAATTGGAGGCATTACTTGAGCAAGACTCGTGTCAAAATCAAGAAGAATTGGCACGATCATTGGGAGTGACTCAACAAGCCATTTCAAAACGCCTCAAAGCCATGGGAATGATTCAGAAGCAAGGAAATTGGGTGCCGTACGAATTGAAGCCGAGAGATGTTGAACGGCGTTTGTTTGCTTGTGAACAGCTGCTTGAAAGGCAAAGACGGAAGGGATTTCTGCATCGCATTGTGACTGGGGACGAAAAATGGGTTCATTACGATAATCCTAAGCGCAGAAAATCATGGGGAGTTCCCGGCCATGCTTCCACGTCGACGGCCAAACCGAATATTCACGGCTCCAAGATCATGCTCTGTATTTGGTGGGACCAGCTCGGCGTAGTGTATTATGAACTGTTAAAACCGACTGAAACAATCACAGGCGATTGGTATCGAACGCAATTGAGCCGAGCATTGACAGACAAACGGCCGCAATACAACGAGAGACACGATAAAGTGATTTTGCAGCATGACAATGTTCGACCCCCCATGTTGCGAAAGTGGTCAAGACATACTTGGAAACGTTGAAATGGGAAGTCCTACCTCACCCGCCGTATTCTCCAGACATTGCTCCCTCTGAGTATCACTTGTTTCGATCAATGGCACACGGCCTGGCTGACCAGCACTTCCGGTCTTATGAAGAAGTAAAAAATTGGATCGATTCGTGGATAGCCTCAAATGATGACCAATTTTTTCGACGCGGGATTCGTACGCTGCCCGAAAGATGGGAGAAAGTAGTGGCCAGCGATGGACAATACTTTGAATCATAAATGTATAATTAGTTTTTTACAATAAAGCCTCGAATTTCGGAAAAAAACAGCGGAAGCAAAATTGTACACCTAATATAATTGGAAATAATTAGAAAGTCATTTGATTTTGCAGATTTGATTAATGAATTAAAGTTATTTAATATCCTATTGTATTATTATTTAGCAATCTAATGCAATGCAAAGAAAATGAAATCAGGATCAACTCTAGGATTCATACTAAAAAGTTTTCTATCATAAACAGAGATAAAGGTATAGATAACATCATATTATAGTTAAAGTTTCCTTCCAATTTTCATTAACTGCCACGGAAGTGTTCCTTCTCCAACAAAATACTCAGCATCGCTTTCTGACTTGTTCTGCATCAAAACTGTAATTGTTAGAACTTTTTAAATTAACATGTTCAAACTCTTTCACTTAACTTCGCCACTGGAATAATATCTCTAGTAATATCTTTTGTATTAATAGATTTGGATAGTAAATACATTGATGCAGAAATCTTCCTGAGCCAATTGTGGATGCACATGCACCCAAACAATTTTATCCACCCTGTCAGAAATTTGATTTTATTGGTCGTAAAAATACACCAAATCTCTATATAAATATGCCAAAAGTGTTTTCAGAAATATGTTTTGATAATCAGTACTCTAGATAATCAGTAGTTAAAAATAAGTTCTTTTTCAGTAAGTAATCTCCTGCTGTAAGGTTTCAAGAGGTTGATACGCAAAGGGAATGCATCATCTCCAACAATCACTGCATTTTCTGGGAAATCAATTGACTTATTCTCTAATCCCTGATTAATTTCGAATCTTTAAAAACGGTACTGTCACTTGCTCGACCATTTGCTCCTATATCAACGAATGTAAAATTGTAATCATCATCTATAGAAAATAAAATAATACTGTAAGTTCCTTTGTAATTGAAAAATTCAGATCCACTATTGGCTGGGCGTATTATCTCGACGTTTTCCGTCAATGGCACCTGCGCATTTCGGAAAGTTCCATTGTGTCTCATATCCTTTCATTATATTTCTATTCCTTTGATATAGATGGTGACTGAAAGAAAATAATGTGAATTTTTTAATTATATAATAAAATATCTCTTATTCATAGCAGGATGAAGATTGTAATCGTCCAACAAAAAAATCTCAAGATGAATCTTTTGATGAATTGGAAAATTGTGATAAAGTCATCCAGCTTCCATAGAAGGAAGTAAAGATAACATCTCAGATGTGAAAACAGGCAATATTCTAAAACAAAGAAAAGATGATGAAAATAATAAGAGAAAATAGAACATATCGAGTGATATAATACAAAAAAATCAATAAATATAAGTTAACAAGTTAAAAAAACAAGTTAAAAACAAGTTAAAAAAAATTTAAAGAGGAAGCAACCGATAAGTTCCACTAACGATGTACAAAATGTTATGAAGCATCTTACGATATTGTTTGTAAGCTATCAAATGAAGAAAATGAAAACAACCAATTTGGTAAATGTAGCTTCTCAACTCAGTTGCCTTTGGTCTGTCATAGAGGAGACAGAAATTCAAGACGTTATTTATTAAACGTTATCATGAAATCTTTGTCTGACTTATAAAGTATTTCCTTCATCTTTTTATCGATCTTCTTCATAAGACGCATCGAGATATTCTTCATTTGCTATCTATCACTTTAGGCCTTCTATTCTCCACACAAGTATCAGTCAACTGAGTAGCATCACCAAGTTATTGTTTACCATATCCTTCACTCTCTCCATCACCACATTTTTCTCCCTTTACATTCTCCCTTTACATATTTCTCTTCATCATATCCTTCTCCTTCTTCATCATCATATCTCATTTCCTATTTATCTCCTATCCATTCATCATAACACTCCACCTCAACATTCTCTTCTTTCACCACCAGATCCTTCTTATTCTTCACGTTCCTCGATTATTGATCTCGATAAATTTACTGACAAAAATAAAAATGACTCTACATCCAAGTAGATCATCGATCTCGATAAACTTATTGAAAATTAAGATACTTCTATCTTTACTAATTCCATCATACTAATTACATATCAGATCATCGATCTCAATGAAACTACTGGTAACAAAGACGACATTAATAAGTAATAAGTAACATTTGACGTGTTTAAATAATAGAAAAAAATGTTTCTTTTATATAAGTATGTGAACTGAATCGCTAGATACTTTTGTTTTTGTAAAAATCTGATTTGTTGTTCCAACTTTCTCAACCTTGATGTTTTTTAATCAAAAGAATATTAAAACTTCTCTCTATGATATAAGGTTCAATGTAATACAAGATTTTAATTATTAATTTTTTTTTCAATATCGTTTCTTATCATTAAAATTATAAAACTTCTTTTTTTAATCAAAGAAATATGTTTTAAACATTCCGTTAAACATTCCATTGTGAATAGAAATAGTGTTCTCAATAAAATTTGATATATTAGGTGTACAACTTTGCTTCCGCCGTTTTTTTTCCGAAATTCGAGGCTTTATTGTAAAAAACTGGTTATACATTTATGATTCAAAGTATTGTCCACCGCTGGCCACTACTTTCTCCCATCTTTCGGGTAGCGTACGAATCCCGCGTCGAAAAACCTGGTCATCTTTTGAGGCTATCCACGAGTCGATCCAATTTTTTACTTCTTCATAAGACCGGAAGTGCTGGTCAGCCAGGCCGTGTGCCATTGATCGAAACAAGTGATAATCAGAGGGAGCAACGTCTGGAGAATACGGCGGGTGGGATAGGACTTCCCATTTCAACGTTTCCAAGTATATCTTGATCACTTTCGCAACATGGGGTCGAGCATTGTGATGCTGCAAAATCACTTTATCGTGTCTCTCGTTGTATTGCGGCCGTTTGTCTTTCAATGCTCGGCTCAAACGCATCAATTGCGTTCGATACCGATCGCCTGTGATTGTTTCAGTCGGTTTTAACAGTTCATAATACACGCCGAGCTGGTCCCACCAAATACAGAACATGACCTTGGACGTCAAAATCACCTTCTTGAAACGTTGAAACCACTCACGACACGTTCTTTCTAATAGCGGCCTCACCATAAGTATTTGAGAGCATTCGATGAACATCAGCCATAGATTTCTTCATATTGAAGCAAAAAATTAAAACCTCCCGCAAATGACGAGAATTTGGCTCGTAAACTGACATTTTCAATCGAGAATAACTTTATGATGCAGACACAAATCGACACAAATGTTTCTATTGGGTTATGTTGCCCAAGTTTATTGTATGACGTCTATGATCTATTTATTTCGACCACCACTTATCGCTAAAGCCATCTATAGGAAAACGGCGGAAGCAAAGTTGTATCTAATATATTGTAAAATTACATTATATTCTTCAAGCATGGAAAAATTGTAATATTAATTTAAAAATAAAAATGTGAAAAAATATATTCTTAAAGTCACATTTTTTTCTTCCTTAAAAAATTAATATTCATTTCAAAATTACAACATAATGATTTTGTAAAATAAAATCTTAGATTGTGTCTCTCTAAGGAGATTGTAATTTTTTTGTATTATTTTTGGATGCAACTTAGAATAATCTGTAATTTTTTCAAGTAATTCGATTTAATTATTTTTTTATTAAGTAAATGTTTATTACTGTAAGTAAACATTTACTTACAATACTTACATTTACTTACATTTACTTAGTATTATTCAACTAAATATATATTAAGATTTAGGATTTTCAATTTATTTCAATTATACATTTTTTCAGACTTATCTTCAGATAATTCCACAATACTTGCTTGATTGCATCAAGAATCTCTGACAGAAAATAGTGCAAATAGTGCAGGCTGGAACTCTGAAGAGTAATTCGAGAGATTGACATGAGTCCCCTATAACTAGATACCGGAGAGTAATTTCCAGTTTTATTCGAAATGGAATAGCAGGCCGCATTTGAGTATCTTTCTTCTGAATAAGTGGATGTACTTTCTCCAAAAGCTCCTCAAATTTTTATACATATTAATTGCAATACTTTATGATACACGACTGGATTTTAAAATGCCAATTCCTTGAAAAAATAATTTGATGCACCTAGAGCTAGTCTTCTATGAATTCATTTGCGGACCCATATTTTTCTTTTTTTTCTATTTTATTATAGAATTGTGAATTTGCAATGCTCGTGCACAAACAGCAGCTTTTATAGCGTCTTTTCATGGTGTCACGATTTTTGGGAATGGCCATCCTCACTCGCTCAGCTATTCATTTGGCGAGAACGTTAAAGTTGAATATGGTTCAACTTCATTACCGCTAGTTGCAGCGACTATTGTACGCTAGCGTCTAATATTTCTTCAAAAGTGAATAAATTAGTGAATAAAAAACGAGCGTTTAGAAGAAATTTTTACCAGCGAATTTACTGACGAATTAAGAAGTTTACTTAGTGAATAAGCACCGTGTAAATCACTTTTAAGTTCTGTCAGCGACACGTTTCGAATGAGGTCTGATTGTGAATTAAACAGCGCAATATCGGTCTTTAAATTGTTTGTTAACCGTTAGTAGAAACTGTAGATAAAATTGTCCGCAATTGTTCTGATTGTAACGCTGATAAGATGTGCGATTATATTCGATTATACTGTTTGCCAGATTCATTCGAATTCCTTCAGCGGTCAAAGATTACCAAAATTATCAAAGTACACGACGTGATTCCTCCTTTTCATATATGTGTAACGGTTTTCATATATGTGTCTCTCGGGATTGTCCAGATTTACGGTGCTCTCGTTTCGATATACTCCTTGGACTAGTAGTACGCATAAAGATACTTCTAAAATACGGAATGCGCATACGATTTGCAAGTTGTTGCAGTTGCACATTGGTAATTATTTCCCTCGGCAAATTGTATTTTAACATTTCATTGTTTTTTTTTCTACGCATGACTTCTCGTCCGCGTTTGTAGGGAGCAAAATAAGTAATCTTTCATGCGATTATAACGTCGCAGTTTTTCCAGTTGTATATATTTTTCTTTATTGTTGTTTACAGCCTCGGCGACTTTCGCCGCATCGATCAATGACTTGAGAACGCTTAGCAGCGGTAGAACAGACAGGACGCCGCGTTTCGGAAGAATCCGCTTGCTCTTCTTCTTCCTAGTTTTCAAGCACATACCGATTTTCGTTTTAGCCTTCAGCTGTCCAAATTGCTGTAGCTGTAGCTCTCTCTCTGAGAAGCGCGTTTATCGCACGATTTAGCAAGTCTCTCGATGGCATCCTTTTCGACCGCAATTCTTTATCAAAGCCGTCGATATATACATTTGATGACTCGGCAAATTGTAATGCTTCAAGCATCGACGATATCGTTGTAGGGTATTATGGATACATACTAGGCAGTATGAGGGTTACATAGCTAACTTTACACGGCACGCGCTATTCAATAGATAACAACGGCGTAAATAATATCGACGCCTTTTATATCAATAATATCAGGAGCATTCCAATTATAATGGACTTGAATAATAATCGTTATGATCATTATAAGAGGAGCAAAACGATAAAGATGAAAAATTTTTTAATAAGTTTTGCGATAAAACATTTTTTATATAAGAACTTCATATATAAATATATATAAACATATGTAATATAAACATATATTATATACGAAATATGTTCTTCTTTCTTTTGTAAAATTACTGTTTGATACAAAAAAAATAGTAAATGAAAAAACATAAAAGATAATGAAAAGAATAATTTTCGTATTGTTCTTGATACAAAAAGTCAAGTTTGGAGAAATGAAAAAAAATTGCTCATATATAATGTTTTATATGTAATTATATATAGTAATTCTTTCTCATTTTTTTTCAAACTTGACTTTTTGTAAAAGAAACAATGCGAAAATTGTCCTTTTATCTTATTATATTTTCTCATTAGTTCTCTTATATCAAACAGTAATTTTACAGAAAAAATATATAATATATAGATATGTTATTCATATGTTATTATATATATTTATATATACATGAAAAATGTTTTATCGATTAATATGATAAAATATACGAATATCTTACAACAATCTTTCTTTTTTTATCCATTTACTTTTCGTATTGATGTTGTATCAATTGAATTTTCAGAATCAAAAAAAAGAGAAAAAGCGTGTCGACTGCAACTCCGTACTGTGTATTCCATTCTGGAATCAGTTTCTTGAAAAATTTGCGCGATCTGAAACGCAGCATAGAATAATCGTAGTTTAACCGATGATAGCCAACGAACATTGTAATTTCGATATAAATATAACATTTTGGAAAAAATTGCTACCAAAATTAATTCGATATTCAGGCCTCGAATCTTGAAAGTTCGGAATGTTCTAAGAGTGTTGATCCCAACATACAATGTTTTAATTAAAAAGTATTTACAAAATATTTTTAACATTGGTTTTGAATACTTTGTAAATATTTTTGTTATTTAGCTTAGATTGCACACACACACACACACACACACACACACACACACACACACACACACACACACACACACACACACACA